>NC_143024.1:91634482-91639482 GCF_057628025.1 Oncorhynchus mykiss | reverse complement strand
GGTTTTCTGGGTGCTGAGATATGAACCTCCAGTTTCACTTCTGCTGTCCTAAACTATTTAAATTCCAAACCGAATGAAAGAGGAATCCTGCCAAGAGCTGAACACAGACCAATTAATTTTATTGGAAAGTGATATGTGCCCAACTATTACAGTAAATGATAAATGTTTTGTCGTCGTTCAGCCAAAGGCCTGTGTGGATCGGGTTGCAACCAGTAATTAAATGTTCCCTGTGTGTAGCACATTATCCTTCTCCTCCGACACGTGCTGTTATTTACCATAGAAATCCACTCCTAAGTCAAATGTCTGTCGCAACTGAACAGGCTTTTATGTTCTGACAATAGAATGGAAACCTGCAAGATAACTAGACGAGAAAAATCTCTGGCATATAACTAGTCTTAATTACCAGGAACTGATTTTGACAAGATATTGGCCTAAATTAGTATCCTGTGCCTTCATCCTGGTGTTTGGTATTTTACTAGGATCCCCATTAACTGTTGTGAAAGTTATTATACAGCCTCAAACTAGTATACAGCCTCAAACTATTATACAGCCTCAAACTATTATACAGCCTCAAACTATTATACAGCCTCAAACTATTATACAGCCTCAAACTATTACACAGCCTCAAACTATTATACAGCCTCAAACTATTATACAGCCTCAAACTATTATACAGCCTCAAACTATTATACAGCCTCAAACTATTATACAGCCTCAAACTATTATACAGCCTCAAACTATTACACAGCCTCAAACTATTATACAGCCTCAAACTATTATACAGCCTCAAACTATTATACAGCCTCAAACTATTATACAGCCTCAAACTATTATACAGCCTCAAACTATTATACAGCCTCAAACTATTATACAGCCTCAAACTATTATACAGCCTCAAACTATTACACAGCCTCAAACTATTATACAGCCTCAAACTATTATACAGCCTCAAACTATTATACAGCCTCAAACTATTATACAGCCTCAAACTATTATACAGCCTCAAACTATTATACAGCCTCAAACTATTATACAGCCTCAAACTATTATACAGCCTCAAACTATTATACAGCCTCAAACTATTATACAGCCTCAAACTATTATACAGCCTCAAACTATTATACAGCCTCAAACTATTATACAGCCTCAAACTATTATACAGCCTCAAACTATTATACAGCCTCAAACTATTATACAGCCTCAAACTATTATACAGCCTCAAACTATTATACAGCCTCAAACTATACTATTTCCATTCCAACAAAATACATTACTAGTGTATTTTGGTCATCATTCCTTGCTGGTTTAACTTTGTTTACTGAATTTGTCCTTTTTTAAATTATTTGTTTTATTTTATTTACTTTATTTACTTTATTTAACCAGGTAGGCTAGTTGAGAACACCTTTATTTAACCAGGTAGGCTAGTTGAGAACACCTTTATTTAACCAGGTAGGCTTGTTGAGAACACGTTCTCATTTACAACTTGCTACCTGGCCAAGATAAAGCAAATTAGTTTGACACAAACAACACCACAGAGTTACACGTGGAAGAAACAAGCGTACAGTCAATAACACAATAGAAAAAGTCTATATACAGTGTGTGCAAATGGTGGAAGAAGGTAAGGGAATTAATAGGCCATAGTAGCAAAGTATTACAATTTAGCAGATTAACAGTGGAGTGATAGATGAGCAGATGATGATGTGCAAGTAGTGATACTGGTGTGCAAAAGAGCAGAAAAGTAAATAAAAACTATATGGGGATGAGGTAGGTAGATTGGATGGGCTATTTACAGATGGGCTGCCCTGTGCGCGGTATCTGATAGGCTAGTATCCATAGCGATCAGTGAATCAGAACCTAAGTATCTTCACAACATGACCAAAAAGTATGTGGACACCGGCTCCTCAAACATCTCAATCCAAAATCATGTACATTATTATGGAGTTGGTTCTCCTTTCTTCTGGACCTCGCTTTGTGCACAGGTGGAATTAGTCATGCTGAAACAGGAAAGGGCCTTCTTCAAACTGTTGCCACAAAGTTGAAAACACAGAATCATCTAGAATGTCATTGTATGCTGTAGCATTAAGATTTCCCTTCACTGGAACTAAGGGGCCTACACCCGAACCATGAAAACAGCCCCGGACCATTATTCCTCCTCCACCAAACTTTACAGTTGGAACTATGCATTCGGGTAGGTAGCGTTCTCCTGACACCCTCCAAATCCAGATTTGTCCGTTGGACTACCAGATGGTGAAGTGTGATTCAGTACTCCAGAGAACGCTTTTCCACTGCTCCGGAGTCCAATGGCGGCGAACTTTACACCACTCCAGCCGAGGCTTGGGATTGCAGATGGTGATTTTAGGCTTGTGTGCCTAAAAAACACATTTCATGAAGCTCCCCGACTAACACTTCTTGTTCCAATGTTGCTTCTAGAGGCAGGTTGGAACTCGGTAGTGAGTGTTGCAACCAAGGACAGAAGATTTCTAGGTGCTACGCACTTCAGCAAGTGACTTCTGTGAGCTTTTTTTTGATTTCCAATTAACAGGTGTGCCTTCTTAAAGTTAATTGACGGATTGTATTTGGTTCTTAATGTGTTTGAGCCAAAAAGTTGTGACAAGGTAGGAGGGTATAGAGAAGATAGCCCTATTTGGTGAAAGACCAAGTCCATACTATGGCAAGAACATCTCAAATAAGCAAAGAGGAATGACAGTCCATCATTACTTTAAGACATGAAGGTCAGTCAATACGGAAAATGTGAAGAACTTTGAAAGTTTCTTCAAGTGTAGTTGCAAAAACCATAAAGCACTATGATAAAACTGTCTCTCATGAGGACCGCCACAGGAAAGGAAGACCCAGAGTTACCTCTGCTGCAGAGGATAAGTTCATTAGAGTTACCAGCCTCAGAAATTGCAGCACAAATAAATGCTTTACATAGTTCAAGTAACAGACACATCTCAACATCAACTGTTCAGAGGAGACTACGTGAATCAGACATTCATGGTCGAATTGCTGCAAAGAAACCACTACTAAAGGACACCAATAAGAAGAAGAGACTTGCTTGGACCAAGCAATGGACATTAGACCGGTGGAATTTTGTATTTTAGTCCAAATTGGTGATTTTTGGTTCCAACCACCGTGTCTATGTGGGACATGGTGTGGGTGAACAGATTATCTCTGCATGTGTATTTCCCACCGTGAAGCATGGAGGAGGAGGTGTGATGGTGTGGGGGTGCTTTGCTGATGACACTGTCTGTGATTTATTTAGAATTCAAGGCACACTTAACCAGCATGGCTGCCACAGCATTCTGCAGAGATACGGCTATTTTACCAAGAAGGAGAGTGATGGAGGTCTGCATCAGATCCCCCGGCCTCCACAATCACCCGACCTCATACAAAATTGAAATGGTTTGGGATGAGTCGGACTGCAGAGTTGAGAGAATGCCAAGAGTGTGCAAAGCTATCATCAAGGCACAGGGAGACAATTTGAAGAATCTCAAATATAAAATAGATTTTGAATTGTTTAACACTTTTTTGGTTACTGCATGATTCCATTTGTGCTATTTCATAGTTTCACTGTAAACATAATAAAAAAACTTGAAACACACACACACAGAGAGAGAGAGAGAGAGAGAGAGAGAAACATAATAATGATCCATTTTGCCACGTACCTGTCTATCATCCATCTGAACTAATTATGTTGTAAGTGTCACTGTGAAAGCCCGTCACGATCCCAGTCCCAGCTGGGGTTTTAGTTACATGTCAATAACACACGTCACTGGAGCGGTTGGTGGACAACACGTCACTGGAGCGGTTGGTGGACAACACATCACTGGAGCGGTTGGTAGACAACACGTCACTGGAGCGGTTGGTGGACAACACGTCACAGGAGCGGTTGGTGGACAACACGTTACTGGAGCGGTTGGTAGACAACACGTCACTGGAGCGGTTGGTAGACAACACGTCACTGGAGCGGTTGGTGGACAACACGTCACAGGAGCGGTTGGTGGACAACACGTTACTGGAGCGGTTGGTAGACGACACGTCACTGGAGCGGTTGGTAGACAACACGTCACTGGAGCGGTTGGTGGACAACGCGTCACTGGAGCGGTTGGTGGACAACACGTCACTGGAGCGGTTGGTAGACAACACGTCACTGGAGCGGTTGGTGGACAACGCGTCACTGTAGACAACACGTCACTGGAGCGGTTGGTAGACGACACGTCACTGTAGACAACACGTCACTGGAGCGGTTGGTGGACAACGCGTCACTGGAGCGGTTGGTGGACAACGCGTCACTGTAGACAACACGTCACTGGAGCGGTTGGTAGACGACACGTCACTGTAGACAACACGTCACTGGAGCGGTTGGTGGACAACGCGTCACTGGAGCGGTTGGTGGACAACACGTCACTGGAGCGGTTGGTGGACAACACGTCACTGGAGCGGTTGGTGGACAACACGTCACTGGAGCGGTTGGTGGACAACACGTCACTGGAGCGGTTGGTAGACAACACGTCACTGGAGCGGTTGGTAGACAACACGTAACTGGAGCGGTTGGTAGACAACACGTCACTGGAGCGGTTGGTAGACAACACGTCACTGGAGCGGTTGGTGAACAACACATCACTGGAGCGGTTGGTGGACAACACGTCACTGGGTTGGTGGACAACACGTCACTGGAGCGGTTGGTGGACAACACGTCACTGGAGCGGTTGGTGAACAACACGTCACTGGAGCGGTTGGTGGACAACACGTCACTGGAGCGGTTGGTGAACAACACGTCACTGGAGCGGTTGGTGAACAACACGTCACTGGGTTGGTGAACAACACGTCACTGGAGCGGTTGGTAGACAACACGTCACTGGAGCGGTTGGTGGACAACACGTCACTGGAGCGGTTGGTAGACAACACGTCACTGGAGCGGTTGGTAGACAACACGTCACTGGAGCGGTTGGTAGACAACACGTCACTGGAGCGGTTGGTAGACAACACGTCACTGGAGC
>NC_143024.1:91594482-91629482 GCF_057628025.1 Oncorhynchus mykiss | reverse complement strand
TTTGCTTCACTGAAACATGGCTCACTGGAGAGACGCTATCCGAAGCGGTGCAGCCAACGGGTTTCTCCACACATCGCGCAGACAGAAACAAACATCTTTCTGGTAAGAAGAGGGGCGGGGGCGTATGCCTCATGGCCAACGTGACATGGTGTGATGAAAGAAACATACAGGAACTCAAATCCTTCTGTTCACCTGATTTAGAATTCCTCACAATCAAATGTAGACCGCATTATCTACCAAGAGAATTCTCTTCGATTATAATCACAGCCGTATATATCCCCCCCCAAGCAGACACATCGATGGCTCTGAACGAACTTTATTTAACTCTCTGCAAACTGGAAACAATTTATCCGGAGGCTGCATTCATTGTAGCTGGGGATTTTAACAAGGCTAATCTGAAAACAAGACTCCCCAAATTTTATCAGCATATCGATTGCGCAACCAGGGGAGGAAAGACCTTGGACCATTGTTACTCTAACTTCCGCGACGCATATAAGGCCCTGCCCCGCCCCCCTTTCGGAAAAGCTGACCACGACTCCATTTTGTTGATCCCTGCCTACAGACAGAAACTAAAACAAGAGGCTCCCACGCTGAGGTCTGTCCAACGCTGGTCCGACCAAGCTGACTCCACACTCCAAGACTGCTTCCATCACGTGGACTGGGAGATGTTTCGTATTGCGTCAGATAACAACATTGACGAATACGCTGATTCGGTGTGCGAGTTCATTAGAACGTGCGTTGAAGATGTCGTTCCCATAGCAACGATTAAAACATTCCCTAACCAGAAACCGTGGATTGATGGCAGCATTCGTGTGAAACTGAAAGCGCGAACCACTGCTTTTAATCAGGGCAAGGTGTCTGGTAACATGACCGAATACAAACAGTGCAGCTATTCCCTCCGCAAGGCTATCAAACAAGCTAAGCGCCAGTACAGAGACAAAGTAGAATCTCAATTCAACGGCTCAGACACAAGAGGCATGTGGCAGGGTCTACAGTCAATCACGGACTACAGGAAGAAACCCAGCCCAGTCACGGACCAGGATGTCTTGCTCCCAGGCAGACTAAATAACTTTTTTGCCCGCTTTGAGGACAATACAGTGCCACTGACACGGCCTGCAACGAAAACATGCGGTCTCTCCTTCACTGCAGCCGAGGTGAGTAAGACATTTAAACGTGTTAACCCTCGCAAGGCTGCAGGCCCAGATGGCATCCCCAGCCGCGCCCTCAGAGCATGCGCAGACCAGCTGGCCGGTGTGTTTACGGACATATTCAATCAATCCCTATACCAGTCTGCTGTTCCCACATGCTTCAAGAGGGCCACCATTGTTCCTGTTCCCAAGAAAGCTAAGGTAACTGAGCTAAATGACTACCGCCCGCCCCGTAGCACTCACATCCGTCATCATGAAGTGCTTTGAGAGACTAGTCAAGGACCATATCACCTCCACCCTACCTGACACCCTAGACCCACTCCAATTTGCTTACCGCCCAAATAGGTCCACAGACGATGCAATCTCAACCACACTGCACACTGCCCTAACCCATCTGGACAAGAGGAATACCTATGTGAGAATGCTGTTCATCGACTACAGCTCGGCATTCAACACCATAGTACCCTCCAAGCTCGTCATCAAGCTCGAGACCCTGGGTCTCGACCCCGCCCTGTGCAACTGGGTACTGGACTTCCTGACGGGCCGCCCCCAGGTGGTGAGGGTAGGCAACAACATCTCCTCCCCGCTGATCCTCAACACTGGGGCCCCACAAGGTTGCGTTCTGAGCCCTCTCCTGTACTCCCTGTTCACCCACGACTGCGTGGCCACGCACGCCTCCAACTCAATCATCAAGTTTGCGGACGACACAACAGTAGTAGGCTTGATTACCAACAACGATGAGACGGCCTACAGGGAGGAGGTGAGGGCCCTCGGAGTGTGGTGTCAGGAAAATAACCTCACACTCAACGTCAACAAAACTAAGGAGATGATTGTGGACTTCAGGAAACAGCAGAGGGAACACCCCCCTATCCACATCGATGGAACAGTAGTGGAGAGGGTAGCAAGTTTTAAGTTCCTCGGCATACACATCACAGACAAACTGAATTGGTCCACTCACACAGACAGCATCGTGAAGAAGGCGCAGCAGCGCCTCTTCAACCTCAGGAGGCTGAAGAAATTCGGCTTGTCACCAAAAGCACTCACAAACTTCTACAGATGCACAATCGAGAGCATCCTGGCGGGCTGTATCACCGCCTGGTATGGCAACTGCACCGCCCTCAACCGTAAGGCTCTCCAGAGGGTAGTGAGGTCTGCACAACGCATCACCGGGGGCAAACTACCTGCCCTCCAGGACACCTACACCACCCGATGTCACAGGAAGGCCATAAAGATCATCAAGGACATCAACCACCCGAGCCACTGCCTGTTCACCCCGCTATCATCCAGAAGGCGAGGTCAGTACAGGTGCATCAAAGCTGGGACCGAGAGACTGAAAAACAGCTTCTATCTCAAGGCCATCAGCCTGTTAAACAGCCACCACTAACACTGAGTGGCTGCTGCCAACACACTGACACTGACTCAACTCCAGCCACTTTAATAATGGGAATTGATGGGAAATGATGTAAATATATCACTAGCCACTTTAAACAATGCTACCTTATATAAATGTTACTTACCCTACATTATTCATCTCATATGCATACGTATATACTGTACTCTATATCATCGACGGTATCCTTATGTAATACATGTATCACTAGCCACTTTATACTATACTATGCCACTTAGTTTACATACTCATCTCATTTGTACATACCGTACCCGATACCATCTACTGTATCTTGCCTATGCTGCTCTGTACCATCACTCATTCATATATCCTTATGTACATATTCTTTATCCCCTTACACTGTGTACAAGACAGTAGTTTTGGAATTGTTAGTTAGATTACTTGTTATTACTGCATTGTCGGAACTAGAAGCACAAGCATTTCGCTACACTCGCATTAACATCTGCTAACCATGTGTATGTGACAAATAAAATTTGATTTGATTTGATTTGATTTGAGGAAGAGGGTCACCATTGGAGCCAGGCCACCATCAGGAGGCAGGTTACCATCAGGAGGCAGAATACCGTCAGGAGGCAGGTCACCATCAGGAGGCAGGCCACCATCAGGAGGCAGGTCACCATCAGGACGCAGGCCACCATCAGGAGGCAGGTCAACATCAGGAGGCAGGTATCCATCTGGAGGCAGAATACCATCAGGAGGCATGGTTTCCATCAGGAGGCAGGCCACCATCAGGAGGCAGGTCAACATCAAAAGGCATGATTTCCATCAGGAGGCAGGCCACAGTCAGGAGGCAGAATACCATCAGGAGGCAGGACACCATCAGGAGGCAGGCCACCATCAGGAGGCAGGTCACCATCAGGAGGCATGGTTTCCATTAGGAGGCAGGCCACCATCAGGAGGCAGGTCAACATCAAAAGGCATGATTTCCATCAGGAGGCAGGTTACCATCAGTAGGCAGGCCACCATCAGGAGGCAGAATACCATCAGGAGGCAGGTCACCGTCAGGAGGCGGGTTACCATCAGGAGGCAGAATACCATCAGGAGGCAGGTTACCATCAGGAGGCAGGCCACCATCAGGAGGCAGGCAACCATCAGGAAGCAGGTACAATCAGGAGGCAGGTCACCATCAGGAGGCAGAATACCTTCAAGAGGCAGAATGCCATCAGGAGGCAGGTCACCATCAGGAGGCAGGATACCATCAGGAGGCAGGCCAACATCAGGAGGCAGGTATCCATCAGGAGGCAGGTTACCATCAGGAGGCAGGCCACCATCAGGAGGCAGAATACCATCAGGAGGAAGGTCACCATCAGGAGGCAGAATACCATCAGGAGGCAGGTCACCATCAGGAGGCAGGCCACCATCAGGAGGCAGGTCACCATCAGGAGGCATGGTTTCCATTAGGAGGCAGGCCACCATCAGGAGGCAGGTCAACATCAAAAGGCATGATTTCCATCAGGAGGCAGGTTACCATCAGTAGGCAGGCCACCATCAGGAGGCAGAATACCATCAGGAGGCAGGTCACCATCAGGAGGCAGGTACCATCAGGAGGCAGGTCACCATCAGGAGGCAGAATACCTTCAAGGGGCAGAATGTCATCAGGAGGCAGGTCACCATCAGGAGGCAGGATACCATCAGGAGGCAGGCCAACATCAGGAGGCAGGTATCCATCAGGAGGCAGGTCACCATCAGGAGGCAGGCTACCATCAGGAGGCAGAATACCATCATGAGGCAGAATACCATCAGGAGGCAGGCCACCATCAGGAGGCAGGTTACCATCAGGAGGCAGGGTACCATCAGGAGGCAGGTTACCATCAGGAGGCAGGTCACCGTCAGCAGGCAGAAAACCATCAGGAGGCAGGTCACCATCAGGAGGCAGGTCAACATCAGGACAACATCATGAGGCCAGTTTCAACTATTCTGCCTCATTATTATTCGACCATGCTGGTCATTTATGAACATTTGAACATCTTGACCATGTTTTGTTATAATCTCCACCCGGCACAGCCAGAAGAGGACTGGCCACCCCACATAGCCTGGTTCCTCTCTAGGTTTCTTCCTAGGTTTTGGCCTTTCTAGGGAGTTTTTCCTAGCCACCGTGCTTCTTCACCTGCATTGCTTGCTGTTTGGGGTTTTAGGCTGGGTTTCTGTACAGCACTTTGAGATATCAGCTGATGTACGAAGGGCTATATAAAATAAATTTGATTTGATTTGATTTGATGAGGCAGGCCACCATCAGGAGGCATGTCACCATCAGGAGGCAGGAATCCATCAGGAAGCAGAATACCATCAGGAGGCAGGCCACCATCAGGAGGCAGGCCACCATCAGGAGGCATGTCACCATCAGGAGGTAGGCCAACATCAGGAGGCAGGTTACCATCAGGAGGCAGAATACCATCAGGAGGCAGGCCACCATCAGGAGGCAGAATACCATCAGGAGGCAGAATGCCATCAGGAGGCAGAATGCCATCAGGAGGCAGGTCACCATCAGGAGGCAGGCCACCATCAGGAGGCAGGCCACCATCAGGAGGCAGGTATCAATCAGGAGGCATGATTTCCATCAGGAGGCAGGCCACAATAAGGAGGCAGAATACCATCAGGAGGCAGGACACCATCAGGAGGCAGGCCACCATCAGGAGGCAGGTCACCATCAGGAGGCATGGTTTCCATTAGGAGGCAGGCCACCATCAGGAGGCAGGTCAACATCAAAAGGCATGATTTCCATCAGGAGGCAGGTTACCATCAGTAGGCAGGCCACCCACCATCAGGAGGCAGAATACCATCAGGAGGCAGGTCACCGTCAGGAGGCAGGTCACCATCAGGACGCAGGCCACCATCAGAAGGCAGGTCAACATCAGGAGGCAGGTATCCATCTGGAGGCAGAATACCATCAGGAGGCGTGGTTTCCATCAGGAGGCAGGCCACCATCAGGAGGCAGGTCAACATCAAAAGGCATGATTCCCATCAGGAGGCAGGCCACAATCAGGAGGCAGAATACCATCAGGAGGCAGGACACCATCAGGAGGCAGGCCACCATCAGGAGGCAGGTCACCATCAGGAGGCATGGTTTCCATTAGGAGGCAGGCCACCATCAGGAGGCAGGTCAACATCAAAAGGCATGATTTCCATCAGGAGGCAGGTTACCATCAGTAGGCAGGCCCCCATCAGGAGGCAGAATACCATCAGGAGGCAGGTCACCGTCAGGAGGCGGGTTACCATCAGGAGGCAGAATACCATCAGGAGGCAGGTTACCATCAGGAGCCAGGCCACCATCAGGAGGCAGGCAACCATCAGGAGGCAGGTACCATCAGGAGGCAGGTCACCATCAGGAGGCAGAATACCTTCAAGAGGCAGAATGCCATCAGGAGGCAGGTAACCATCAGGAGGCAGGATATCATCAGGAGGCAGGCCAACATCAGGAGGCAGGTATCCATCAGGAGGCAGGTTACCATCAGGAGGCAGGCCACCATCAGGAGGCAGAATACCATCAGGAGGAAGGTCACCATCAGGAGGCAGAATACCATCAGGAGGCAGGTCACCATCAGGAGGCAGGCCACCATCAGGAGGCAGGTATCCATCAGGAGGCAGGTTACCATCAGGAGGCAGGCCAACATCAGGATGAAGAAAAATATCAGGAGGCAGGCCACCGTCAGGAGGCAGAATACCATCAGGAGGCAGGTCACCATCAGGAGGCAGAATACCATCAGGAGGCAGGCCACCATCAGGAGGCAGGTATCCATCAGGAGGCAGGTTACCATCCGGATGCAGGTCACCATCAGGAAGCAGAGCACCATCAGGAGGCAGAATAGCATCAGGAGGCAGGTCACCATCAGGAGGCAAAATACCATCAGGAGGCAGGTCACTGTCAGGAGGTGGGTTACCATCAGGAGGCAGAATACCATCAAGAGGCAGGTCACCATCAGGAGGCAGGCCACCATCAGGAGGTAGGCCACCATCAGGAGGCAGGTACCATCAGGAGGCAGAATACCATCAGTAGGCATAATACCATCAGGAGGCAGGCCACCATCAGGAGGCAGAATACCATCAGGAGGCAGAATGCCATCAGGAGGCAGGTCACCATCAGGAGGCAGGATACCATCAGGAGGCAGGCCACCATCAGGAGGCAGGTATCCATCAGGAGGCAGGTTACCATCAGGAGGAAGGTCACCATCAGGAGGCAGAATACCATCAGGAGGCAGGTCACCATCAGGAGGCAGGCCACCATCAGGAGGCAGGTATCCATCAGGAGGCAGGTTACCATCAGGAGGCAGGCCAACATCAGGAGGAAGAAAAATATCTGGAGGCAGGCCACTGTCAGGAGGCAGAATACCATCAGGAGGCAGGTCACCATCAGGAGGCAGAATACCATCAGGAGGCAGGCCACCATCAGGAGGCAGGTATCCATCAGGAGGCAGGTTACCATCAGGAGGCAGGTCACCATCAGGAAGTAGAGCACCATCAGGAGGCAGAATAGCATCAGGAGGCAGGTCACCATCAGGAGGCAGAATACCATCAGGAGGCAGGTCACTGTCAGGAGGTGGGTTACCATCAGGAGGCAGAATACCATCAGGGGGCAGGTCACCATCAGGAGGCAGGTTACCATCAGGAGACAGGTTACCATCAGGAGGCAGGTTACCATCAGGATCCAGAAAACCATCGGGAGGCAGGTCACCGTCTGGAGGTGGCCTGATGGTGGCCTGATGGTGGTCTACCATCAGGAGGCAGGTCACCATCGGGAGGCAGGCCACCATCAGGAGGCAGGCCACCATCAGGAGGCAGGCCACCATCAGGAGGCAGGCCACCATTAGGAGGCAGGTCACCGTCAGGAGGCAGAATACAATCAGGAGGCAGGTCACCGTCAGGAGGCGGGTTACCATCAGGAGGCAGAATACCATCAGGAGGCAGGTCACCATCAGGAGGCAGGCCACCATCAGGAGGCAGAATACCATCAGGAGGCAGAATACCATCAGGAGGCAGGCCACCATCAGGAGGCAGGTTACCATCAGGAGGCAGGATACCATCAGGAGGCAGGTCACCATCAGGAGGCAGGCCACCATCAGGAGGCGGGTCACCATCAGGAGGCAGGCTACCATCAGGAGGCAGAATACCATCAGGAGGCAGAATACCATCAGGAGGCAGGCCACCATCAGGAGGCAGGTTACCATCAGGAGGCAGGGTACCATCAGGAGGCAGGTTACCATCAGGAGGCAGGTCACCGTCAGGAGGCAGAAAACCATCAGGAGGCAGGTCACCATCAGGAGGCAGGTCAACATCAGGACAACATCAGGAGGCAGGCCACCATCAGGAGGCATGTCACCATCAGGAGGCAGGAATCCATCAGGAGGCAGAATACCATCAGGAGGCAGGCCACCATCAGGAGGCAGGCCACCATCAGGAGGCATGTCAACATCAGGAGGTAGGCCAACATCAGGAGGCAGGTTACCATCAGGAGGCAGAATACCATCAGGAGGCAGGCCACCACCAGGAGGCAGGTATCCATCAGGAGGCAGGTCACCATCAGGGGGCAGGCCACCATCAGGAGGCGGGTCACCATCAGGAGGCAGCATACCATCAGGAGCCAGAATACCATCAGGATGCAGGTCACCCTCAGGAGGCAGGCCACCATCAGGAGGCAGGGCACCATCAGGAGGCAGGCCACCATCAGGAGGCAGGTCACCATCAGGAGGCAAGGAATCGATCAGGAGGCAGAATACCATCAGGAGGCAGGGCACCATCAGGAGGCAGGCTACCATCAGGAGGCGGGTCACCATCAGCAGGCAGGCCACCATCAGGAGGCAGGCCACCATCAGGAGGCAGGCCACCATCAGGAGGCAGGCCACCATTAGGAGGCAGGTCACCGTCAGGAGGCAGAATACAATCAGGAGGCAGGTCACCGTCAGGAGGCGGGTTACAATCAGGAGGCAGAATACCATCAGGAGGCAGGTCACCATCAGGAGGCAGGCCACCATCAGGAGGCAGAATACCATCAGGAGGCAGGTCACCATCAGGAGGCAGAAAACCATCAGGAGGTAGGTCACCATCAGCAGGCAAGGTATCGATCAGGAGGCAGAATACCATCAGGGGGCAGGTCACCATCAGGAGGCAGGCTACCATCAGGAGGCAGAATACCATCAGGAGGCAGAATACCATCAGGAGGCAGGCCACCATCAGGAGGCAGGTTACCATCAGGAGGCAGGGTACCATCAGGAGGCAGGTTACCATCAGGAGGCAGGTCACCGTCAGCAGGCAGAAAACCATCAGGAGGCAGGTCACCATCAGGAGGCAGGTCAACATCAGGACAACATCATGAGGCAGGCTACCATCAGGAGGCATGTCACCATCAGGAGGCAGGTCAACATCAGGACAACATCATGAGGCAGGCCACCATCAGGAGGCATGTCACCATCAGGAGGCAGGAGTCCATCAGGAGGCAGAATACCATCAGGAGGCAGGCCACCATCAGGAGGCAGGCCACCATCAGGAGGCATGTCACCATCAGGAGGTAGGCCAACATCAGGAGGCAGGTTACCATCAGGAGGCAGAATACCATCAGGAGGCAGGCCACCATCAGGAGGCAGAATACCATCAGGAGGCAGAATGCCATCAGGAGGCAGAATGCCATCAGGAGGCAGGTCACCATCAGGAGGCAGGCCACCATCAGGAGGCAGGCCACCATCAGGAGGCAGGTATCAATCAGGAGGCATGATTTCCATCAGGAGGCAGGCCACAATAAGGAGGCAGAATACCATCAGGAGGCATGTCACCATCAGGAGGCAGGTCAACATCAGGACAACATCATGAGGCAGGCCACCATCAGGAGGCATGTCACCATCAGGAGGCAGGAGTCCATCAGGAGGCAGAATACCATCAGGAGGCAGGCCACCATCAGGAGGCAGGCCACCATCAGGAGGCATGTCACCATCAGGAGGTAGGCCAACATCAGGAGGCAGGTTACCATCAGGAGGCAGAATACCATCAGGAGGCAGGCCACCATCAGGAGGCAGAATACCATCAGGAGGCAGAATGCCATCAGGAGGCAGAATGCCATCAGGAGGCAGGTCACCATCAGGAGGCAGGCCACCATCAGGAGGCAGGCCACCATCAGGAGGCAGGTATCAATCAGGAGGCATGATTTCCATCAGGAGGCAGGCCACAATAAGGAGGCAGAATACCATCAGGAGGCAGGACACCATCAGGAGGCAGGCCACCATCAGGAGGCAGGTCACCATCAGGAGGCATGGTTTCCATTAGGAGGCAGGCCACCATCAGGAGGCAGGTCAACATCAAAAGGCATGATTTCCATCAGGAGGCAGGTTACCATCAGTAGGCAGGCCACCCACCATCAGGAGGCAGAATACCATCAGGAGGCAGGTCACCGTCAGGAGGCAGGTCACCATCAGGACGCAGGCCACCATCAGAAGGCAGGTCAACATCAGGAGGCAGGTATCCATCTGGAGGCAGAATACCATCAGGAGGCATGGTTTCCATCAGGAGGCAGGCCACCATCAGGAGGCAGGTCAACATCAAAAGGCATGATTTCCATCAGGAGGCAGGCCACAATCAGGAGGCAGAATACCATCAGGAGGCAGGACACCATCAGGAGGCAGGCCACCATCAGGAGGCAGGTCACCATCAGGAGGCATGGTTTCCATTAGGAGGCAGGCCACCATCAGGAGGCAGGTCAACATCAAAAGGCATGATTTCCATCAGGAGGCAGGTTACCATCAGTAGGCAGGCCCCCATCAGGAGGCAGAATACCATCAGGAGGCTGGTCACCGTCAGGAGGCGGGTTACCATCAGGAGGCAGAATACCATCAGGAGGCAGGTTACCATCAGGAGCCAGGCCACCATCAGGAGGCAGGCAACCATCAGGAGGCAGGTACCATCAGGAGGCAGGTCACCATCAGGAGGCAGAATACCTTCAAGAGGCAGAATGCCATCAGGAGGCAGGTCACCATCAGGAGGCAGGATACCATCAGGAGGCAGGCCAACATCAGGAGGCAGGTATCCATCAGGAGGCAGGTTACCATCAGGAGGCAGGCCACCATCAGGAGGCAGAATACCATCAGGAGGAAGGTCACCATCAGGAGGCAGAATACCATCAGGAGGCAGGTCACCATCAGGAGGCAGGCCACCATCAGGAGGCAGGTATCCATCAGGAGGCAGGTTACCATCAGGAGGCAGGCCAACATCAGGATGAAGAAAAATATCAGGAGGCAGGCCACCGTCAGGAGGCAGAATACCATCAGGAGGCAGGTCACCATCAGGAGGCAGAATACCATCAGGAGGCAGGCCACCATCAGGAGGCAGGTATCCATCAGGAGGCAGGTTACCATCCGGATGCAGGTCACCATCAGGACTCAGAGCACCATCAGGAGGCAGAATAGCATCAGGAGGCAGGTCACCATCAGGAGGCAAAATACCATCAGGAGGCAGGTCACTGTCAGGAGGTGGGTTACCATCAGGAGGCAGAATACCATCAAGAGGCAGGTCACCATCAGGAGGCAGGTCACCATCAGGAGGCAGGTTACCATCAGGAGGCAGGCCACCATCAGGAGGTAGGCCACCATCAGGAGGCAGGTACCATCAGGAGGCAGAATACCATCAGTAGGCAGAATACCATCAGGAGGCAGGCCACCATCAGGAGGCAGAATACCATCAGGAGGAAGGTCACCATCAGGAGGCAGAATACCATCAGGAGGCAGGTCACCATCAGGAGGCAGGCCACCATCAGGAGGCAGGTATCCATCAGGAGGCAGGTTACCATCAGGAGGCAGGCCAACATCAGGATGAAGAAAAATATCAGGAGGCAGGCCACCGTCAGGAGGCAGAATACCATCAGGAGGCAGGTCACCATCAGGAGGCAGAATACCATCAGGAGGCAGGCCACCATCAGGAGGCAGGTATCCATCAGGAGGCAGGTTACCATCCGGATGCAGGTCACCATCAGGAAGCAGAGCACCATCAGGAGGCAGAATAGCATCAGGAGGCAGGTCACCATCAGGAGGCAAAATACCATCAGGAGGCAGGTCACTGTCAGGAGGTGGGTTACCATCAGGAGGCAGAATACCATCAAGAGGCAGGTCACCATCAGGAGGCAGGTCACCATCAGGAGGCAGGTTACCATCAGGAGGCAGGCCACCATCAGGAGGTAGGCCACCATCAGGAGGCAGGTACCATCAGGAGGCAGAATACCATCAGTAGGCAGAATACCATCAGGAGGCAGGCCACCATCAGGAGGCAGAATACCATCAGGAGGCAGAATGCCATCAGGAGGCAGGTCACCATCAGGAGGCAGGATACCATCAGGAGGCAGGCCACCATCAGGAGGCAGGTATCCATCAGGAGGCAGGTTACCATCAGGAGGAAGGTCACCATCAGGAGGCAGAATACCATCAGGAGGCAGGTCACCATCAGGAGGCAGGCCACCATCAGGAGGCAGGTATCCATCAGGAGGCAGGTTACCATCAGGAGGCAGGCCAACATCAGGAGGAAGAAAAATATCTGGAGGCAGGCCACTGTCAGGAGGCAGAATACCATCAGGAGGCAGGTCACCATCAGGAGGCAGAATACCATCAGGAGGCAGGCCACCATCAGGAGGCAGGTATCCATCAGGAGGCAGGTTACCATCAGGAGGCAGGTCACCATCAGGAAGTAGAGCACCATCAGGAGGCAGAATAGCATCAGGAGGCAGGTCACCATCAGGAGGCAGAATACCATCAGGAGGCAGGTCACTGTCAGGAGGTGGGTTACCATCAGGAGGCAGAATACCATCAGGGGGCAGGTCACCATCAGGAGGCAGGTTACCATCAGGAGACAGGTTACCATCAGGAGGCAGGTTACCATCAGGATCCAGAAAACCATCGGGAGGCAGGTCACCGTCTGGAGGTGGCCTGATGGTGGCCTGATGGTGGTCTACCATCAGGAGGCAGGTCACCATCGGGAGGCAGGCCACCATCAGGAGGCAGGCCACCATCAGGAGGCAGGCCACCATCAGGAGGCAGGCCACCATTAGGAGGCAGGTCACCGTCAGGAGGCAGAATACAATCAGGAGGCAGGTCACCGTCAGGAGGCGGGTTACCATCAGGAGGCAGAATACCATCAGGAGGCAGGTCACCATCAGGAGGCAGGCCACCATCAGGAGGCAGAATACCATCAGGAGGCAGAATACCATCAGGAGGCAGGCCACCATCAGGAGGCAGGTTACCATCAGGAGGCAGGATACCATCAGGAGGCAGGTCACCATCAGGAGGCAGGCCACCATCAGGAGGCGGGTCACCATCAGGAGGCAGGCTACCATCAGGAGGCAGAATACCATCAGGAGGCATAATACCATCAGGAGGCAGGCCACCATCAGGAGGCAGGTTACCATCAGGAGGCAGGGTACCATCAGGAGGCAGGTTACCATCAGGAGGCAGGTCACCGTCAGGAGGCAGAAAACCATCAGGAGGCAGGTCACCATCAGGAGGCAGGTCAACATCAGGACAACATCAGGAGGCAGGCCACCATCAGGAGGCATGTCACCATCAGGAGGCAGGAATCCATCAGGAGGCAGAATACCATCAGGAGGCAGGCCACCATCAGGAGGCAGGCCACCATCAGGAGTCATGTCAACATCAGGAGGTAGGCCAACATCAGGAGGCAGGTTACCATCAGGAGGCAGAATACCATCAGGAGGCAGGCCACCACCAGGAGGCAGGTATCCATCAGGAGGCAGGTCACCATCAGGGGGCAGGCCACCATCAGGAGGCGGGTCACCATCAGGAGGCAGCATACCATCAGGAGCCAGAATACCATCAGGATGCAGGTCACCCTCAGGAGGCAGGCCACCATCAGGAGGCAGGGCACCATCAGGAGGCAGGCCACCATCAGGAGGCAGGTCACCATCAGGAGGCAAGGAATCGATCAGGAGGCAGAATACCATCAGGAGGCAGGGCACCATCAGGAGGCAGGCTACCATCAGGAGGCGGGTCACCATCAGCAGGCAGGCCACCATCAGGAGGCAGGCCACCATCAGGAGGCAGGCCACCATCAGGAGGCAGGCCACCATTAGGAGGCAGGTCACCGTCAGGAGGCAGAATACAATCAGGAGGCAGGTCACCGTCAGGAGGCGGGTTACAATCAGGAGGCAGAATACCATCAGGAGGCAGGTCACCATCAGGAGGCAGGCCACCATCAGGAGGCAGAATACCATCAGGAGGCAGGTCACCATCAGGAGGCAGAAAACCATCAGGAGGTAGGTCACCATCAGGAGATAGGCCACCATCAGGAGGCGGGTCACCATCAGGAGGCAGGCTACCATCAGGAGGCAGAATACCATCAGAAGGCAGAATACCATCAGGAGGCAGGCCACCATCAGGAGGCAGGTTACCATCAGGAGGCAGGGCACCATCAGGAGGCAGGTTACCATCAGGAGGCAGGTCACCGTCAGCAGGCAGAAAACCATCAGGAGGCAGGTCACCATCAGGAGGCAGGTCAACATCAGGACAACATCATGAGGCAGGCCACCATCAGGAGGCATGTCACCATCAGGAGGCAGGAATCCATCAGGAGGCAGAATACCATCAGGAGGCAGGCCACCATCAGGAGGCAGGCCACCATCAGGAGGCATGTCACCATCAGGAGGTAGGCCAACATCAGGAGGCAGGTCACCATCAGGAGGCAGGCCACCATCAGGAGGCAGGGCACCATCAGGAGGCAGGTTACCATCAGGAGGCAGAATACCATCAGGAGGCAGAATACCATCAGGAGGCAGGCCACCATCAGGAGGCAGGCCACCATCAGGAGGCAGAATACCATCAGGAGGCAGAATACCATCAGGAGGCAGGCCACCATCAGGAGGCAGGTTACCATCAGGAGGCAGGTTACCATCAGGAGGCAGGTCACCATCAGGAGGCAGGCCACCATCAGGAGGCGGGTCTCCATCAGGAGGCAGGCTACCATCAGGAGGCAGAATACCATCAGGAGGCATAATACCATCAGGAGGCAGAATACCATCAGGAGGCAGGTATCCATCAGGAGGCAGGTCACCATCAGGGGGCAGGCCACCATCAGGAGGCAGGTCACCATCAGGAGGCAGCATACCATCAGGAGCCAGAATACCATCAGGATGCAGGTCACCCTCAGGAGGCAGGCCACCATCAGGAGGCAGGGCACCATCAGGAGGTAGGCCACCATCAGGAGGCAGGTCACCATCAGGAGGCAGGTTACCATCAGGAGGCATGTCACCGTCAGCAGGCAGAAAACCATCAGGAGGCAGGTCACCATCAGGAGGCAGGTCAACATCAGGACAACATCATGAGGCAGGCCACCATCAGGAGGCATGTCACCATCAGGAGGCAGGAATCCATCAGGAGGCAGAATACCATCAGGAGGCAGGCCACCATCAGGAGGCAGGCCACCACCAGGAGGCAGGTATCCATCAGGAGGCAGGTCACCATCAGGGGGCAGGCCACCATCAGGAGGCGGGTCACCATCAGGAGGCAGCATACCATCAGGAGCCAGAATACCATCAGGATGCAGGTCACCCTCAGGAGGCAGGCCACCATCAGGAGGCAGGGCACCATCAGGAGGCAGGCCACCATCAGGAGGCAGGTCACCATCAGGAGGCAAGGAATCGATCAGGAGGCAGAATACCATCAGGAGGCAGGGCACCATCAGGAGGCAGGCTACCATCAGGAGGCGGGTCACCATCAGCAGGCAGGCCACCATCAGGAGGCAGGCCACCATCAGGAGGCAGGCCACCATCAGGAGGCAGGCCACCATTAGGAGGCAGGTCACCGTCAGGAGGCAGAATACAATCAGGAGGCAGGTCACCGTCAGGAGGCGGGTTACAATCAGGAGGCAGAATACCATCAGGAGGCAGGTCACCATCAGGAGGCAGGCCACCATCAGGAGGCAGAATACCATCAGGAGGCAGGTCACCATCAGGAGGCAGAAAACCATCAGGAGGTAGGTCACCATCAGGAGATAGGCCACCATCAGGAGGCGGGTCACCATCAGGAGGCAGGCTACCATCAGGAGGCAGAATACCATCAGAAGGCAGAATACCATCAGGAGGCAGGCCACCATCAGGAGGCAGGTTACCATCAGGAGGCAGGGCACCATCAGGAGGCAGGTTACCATCAGGAGGCAGGTCACCGTCAGCAGGCAGAAAACCATCAGGAGGCAGGTCACCATCAGGAGGCAGGTCAACATCAGGACAACATCATGAGGCAGGCCACCATCAGGAGGCATGTCACCATCAGGAGGCAGGAATCCATCAGGAGGCAGAATACCATCAGGAGGCAGGCCACCATCAGGAGGCAGGCCACCATCAGGAGGCATGTCACCATCAGGAGGTAGGCCAACATCAGGAGGCAGGTCACCATCAGGAGGCAGGCCACCATCAGGAGGCAGGGCACCATCAGGAGGCAGGTTACCATCAGGAGGCAGAATACCATCAGGAGGCAGAATACCATCAGGAGGCAGGCCACCATCAGGAGGCAGGCCACCATCAGGAGGCAGAATACCATCAGGAGGCAGAATACCATCAGGAGGCAGGCCACCATCAGGAGGCAGGTTACCATCAGGAGGCAGGTTACCATCAGGAGGCAGGTCACCATCAGGAGGCAGGCCACCATCAGGAGGCGGGTCTCCATCAGGAGGCAGGCTACCATCAGGAGGCAGAATACCATCAGGAGGCATAATACCATCAGGAGGCAGAATACCATCAGGAGGCAGGTATCCATCAGGAGGCAGGTCACCATCAGGGGGCAGGCCACCATCAGGAGGCAGGTCACCATCAGGAGGCAGCATACCATCAGGAGCCAGAATACCATCAGGATGCAGGTCACCCTCAGGAGGCAGGCCACCATCAGGAGGCAGGGCACCATCAGGAGGTAGGCCACCATCAGGAGGCAGGTCACCATCAGGAGGCAGGTTACCATCAGGAGGCATGTCACCGTCAGCAGGCAGAAAACCATCAGGAGGCAGGTCACCATCAGGAGGCAGGTCAACATCAGGACAACATCATGAGGCAGGCCACCATCAGGAGGCATGTCACCATCAGGAGGCAGGAATCCATCAGGAGGCAGAATACCATCAGGAGGCAGGCCACCATCAGGAGGCAGGCCACCATCAGGAGGCATGCACCATCAGGAGGTAGGCCAACATCAGGAGGCAGGTCACCATCAGGAGGCAGGCCACCATCAGGTGGCAGGGCACCATCAGGAGGCAGGCCACCATCAGGAGGCAGAATACCATCAGGAGGCAGAATACCATCAGGAGGCAGGCCACCATCAGGAGGCAGGCCACCATCAGGAGGCATGTCACCATCAGGAGGTAGGCCAACATCAGGAGGCAGGTCACCATCAGGAGGCAGGCCACCATCAGGAGGCAGGGCACCATCAGGAGGCAGGCCACCATCAGGAGGCAGAATACCATCAGGAGGCAGAATACCATCAGGAGGCAGGCCACCATCAGGAGGCAGGCCACCATCAGGAGGCAGAATACCATCAGGAGGCAGAATACCATCAGGAGGCAGGCCACCATCAGGAGGCAGGTTACCATCAGGAGGCAGGTTACCATCAGGAGGCAGGTCACCATCAGGAGGCAGGCCACCATCAGGAGGCGGGTCTCCATCAGGAGGCAGGCTACCATCAGGAGGCAGAATACCATCAGGAGGCAGAATACCATCAGGAGGCAGAATACCATCAGGAGGCAGGTATCCATCAGGAGGCAGGTCACCATCAGGGGGCAGGCCACCATCAGGAGGCAGGTCACCATCAGGAGGCAGCATACCATCAGGAGCCAGAATACCATCAGGATGCAGGTCACCCTCAGGAGGCAGGCCACCATCAGGAGGCAGGGCACCATCAGGAGGTAGGCCACCATCAGGAGGCAGGTCACCATCAGGAGGCAGGTTACCATCAGGAGGCATGTCACCGTCAGCAGGCAGAAAACCATCAGGAGGCAGGTCACCATCAGGAGGCAGGTCAACATCAGGACAACATCATGAGGCAGGCCACCATCAGGAGGCATGTCACCATCAGGAGGCAGGAATCCATCAGGAGGCAGAATACCATCAGGAGGCAGGCCACCATCAGGAGGCAGGCCACCATCAGGAGGCATGTCACCATCAGGAGGTAGGCCAACATCAGGAGGCAGGTCACCATCAGGAGGCAGGCCACCATCAGGAGGCAGGGCACCATCAGGAGGCAGGCCACCATCAGGAGGCAGAATACCATCAGGAGGCAGAATACCATCAGGAGGCAGGCCACCATCAGGAGGCAGGCCACCATCAGGAGGCAGAATACCATCAGGAGGCAGAATACCATCAGGAGGCAGGCCACCATCAGGAGGCAGGTTACCATCAGGAGGCAGGTTACCATCAGGAGGCAGGTCACCATCAGGAGGCAGGCCACCATCAGGAGGCGGGTCTCCATCAGGAGGCAGGCTACCATCAGGAGGCAGAATACCATCAGGAGGCAGAATACCATCAGGAGGCAGAATACCATCAGGAGGCAGGCTACCATCAGGAGGCAGGTCACCATCAGGGGGCAGGCCACCATCAGGGGGCAGGTCACCATCAGGAGGCAGCATACCATCAGGAGCCAGAATACCATCAGGATGCAGGTCACCCTCAGGAGGCAGGCCACCATCAGGAGGCAGGGCACCATCAGGAGGTAGGCCACCATCAGGAGGCAGGTCACCATCAGGAGGCAAGGAATCGATCAGGAGGCAGAATACCATCAGGAGGCAGGGCACTATCAGGAGGCAGGCTACCATCAGGAGGCGGGTCACCATCAGCAGGCAGGCCACCATCAGGAGGCAGGTTACCATCAGGAGGCAGGTTACCATCAGGAGGCAGGTTACCATCAGGAGGCAGGTCACCATCAGGAGGCAGGCCAACATCAGGAGGCGTGTCACCTTCAGGAGGCAGGTCACCATCAGGAGACAGGTCACCATCAGGAGCCAAGCCACCATCAGGAGGCAGCATACCATCAGGAGGCAGAAAACCATCAGGAGGCAGGTTACCATCAGGAGGAAAGGCACCCATCAGGAGGCATGTCACCATACGGAGGCAGGTTACCATCAGGAGGCAGAATACCATCAGGAGGCAGAATACCATCAGGAGGCAGGTCACCATCAGGGGGCAGGTCACCATCAGGAGGCAGGCCACCATCAGGAGGCAGCATAACATTAGGAGGCAGGTCACCATCAGGAGGCATGTCACCATCAGGAGGTAGGCCAACATCAGGAGGCAGGTTACCATCAGGAGGCAGAATACCATCAGGAGGCAGGCCACCACCAGGAGGCAGGTATCCATCAGGAGGCAGGTCACCATCAGGAGGCAGGTTACCATCAGGAGGCAGGTCACCATCAGGAGGCATGTCACCATCAGGAAGCAGAATACCATCAGGAGGCAGGCCAACATCAGGAGGTGGGTCACCTTCAGGAGGCAGGCCACCATCAGGAGGCAGGTCACCATCAGGAGTCAGGTCACCGTCAGGAGGCAGAATATCATCAGGAGGCAGGTCACCGTCAGGAGGCAGGTCACCATCAGGAGGCAGAATACCATCAGGAGGCAGGTCACCATCAGGAGGCAGGCCAACATCAACAGGCGGGTTACCATCAGGAGGCAGGCCACCATCAGGAGGCAGGTCACCATCAGGAGGCAGGCCACCATCAGGAGGCAGTTATCCATCAGGTGGCAGAATACCATCAGGAGGCAGGTATCCATCAGGAGGCAGGTCACCATCAGGGGGCAGGCCACCATCAGGAGGCAGGTCACCATCAGGAGGCAGCATACCATCAGGAGCCAGAATACCATCAGGATGCAGGTCACCCTCAGGAGGCAGGCCACCATCAGGAGGCAGGGCACCATCAGGAGGTAGGCCACCATCAGGAGGCAGGTCACCATCAGGAGGCAGGTTACCATCAGGAGGCATGTCACCGTCAGCAGGCAGAAAACCATCAGGAGGCAGGTCACCATCAGGAGGCAGGTCAACATCAGGACAACATCATGAGGCAGGCCACCATCAGGAGGCATGTCACCATCAGGAGGCAGGAATCCATCAGGAGGCAGAATACCATCAGGAGGCAGGCCACCATCAGGAGGCAGGCCACCATCAGGAGGCATGTCACCATCAGGAGGTAGGCCAACATCAGGAGGCAGGTCACCATCAGGAGGCAGGCCACCATCAGGAGGCAGGGCACCATCAGGAGGCAGGCCACCATCAGGAGGCAGAATACCATCAGGAGGCAGAATACCATCAGGAGGCAGGCCACCATCAGGAGGCAGGCCACCATCAGGAGGCAGAATACCATCAGGAGGCAGAATACCATCAGGAGGCAGGCCACCATCAGGAGGCAGGTTACCATCAGGAGGCAGGTTACCATCAGGAGGCAGGTCACCATCAGGAGGCAGGCCACCATCAGGAGGCGGGTCTCCATCAGGAGGCAGGCTATCATCAGGAGGCAGAATACCATCAGGAGGCAGAATACCATCAGGAGGCAGAATACCATCAGGAGGCAGGCTACCATCAGGAGGCAGGTCACCATCAGGGGGCAGGCCACCATCAGGGGGCAGGTCACCATCAGGAGGCAGCATACCATCAGGAGCCAGAATACCATCAGGATGCAGGTCACCCTCAGGAGGCAGGCCACCATCAGGAGGCAGGGCACCATCAGGAGGTAGGCCACCATCAGGAGGCAGGTCACCATCAGGAGGCAAGGAATCGATCAGGAGGCAGAATACCATCAGGAGGCAGGGCACCATCAGGAGGCAGGCTACCATCAGGAGGCGGGTCACCATCAGCAGGCAGGCCACCATCAGGAGGCAGGTTACCATCAGGAGGCAGGTTACCATCAGGAGGCAGGTTACCATCAGGAGGCAGGTCACCATCAGGAGGCAGGCCAACATCAGGAGGCGTGTCACCTTCAGGAGGCAGGTCACCATCAGGAGACAGGTCACCATCAGGAGCCAAGCCACCATCAGGAGGCAGGCCACCATCAGGAGGCAGGCCACCATCAGGAGGCAGCATACCATCAGGAGGCAGAAAACCATCAGGAGGCAGGTTACCATCAGGAGGAAAGGCACCCATCAGGAGGCATGTCACCATACGGAGGCAGGTTACCATCAGGAGGCAGAATACCATCAGGAGGCAGAATACCATCAGGAGGCAGGTCACCATCAGGGGGCAGGTCACCATCAGGAGGCAGGCCACCATCAGGAGGCAGGCCACCATCAGGAGGCAGAATACCATCAGGAGGCAGGTCACCATCAGGAGGTAGGGTCAACATCAGGAGGCAGTTATCCATCAGGAGGCAGCATACCATTAGAAGGCAGAATACCATCAGGAGGCAGGTTACCATCAGGAGGCATGTTACCATCAGGAGGCAGGGCACCTTCAGGAGGCATGTCACCATCAGGAGGCAGAATACCATCAGGAGGCAGAATACCATCAGTGTATATTTTTTCAAATACCCCGGATTCATTCATATAGATTGGATTCATTCAAATACTTCGGATTCATTCATATAGATTGGATTGACTCATATATTCAATTCATATAGATTGGATTCATTCATATAGATTAGATTCATTCAAATGCATTGGATTCATTCATATAGATTGGATTCATTCATATCTATTGGATTCATTCATATACACCGGATTTCACCATTTGGATCACAATAATGTGCTTTGTTCTGGTTTAATGTGTATTGGCGACTACTACGATGATGATGATGAATATATCATTATGACGACTCTTTGCTCTCCAGCAAACTGAATACACCTACTGGCCCCCAAATGAACCCACAACATCTCCCACTTCACCCCTCAAAACATATACCATTAACAAGTGATGGGTAGAAAGCTTTCCTGTTAGGCTTTCAAAGGGGGGGGTCCTCAGATGCTTTAAAGATTTTATTCCCCCCCTCTCCATCATTAGAGATGTTCCTAATGTACTCTTGTTCACATATTTACTCATGGGGCTACATCATTTTAATGAGCCTTATATGTCTCTCTCGCCTCTCTCAGAGAGAGGGACACAGCTGCATGTGAGCGCTCACATTTTTCAATATGTAAAAAAATAAAAAATAAATACATTTGGAGTTAGATTTGGAGTTTCGTCGGGTACATATGCAGGATGCTACTCTCCACAGCATGGCCTTGATCCAAACTCCAAACCTACAACCTAATTTTGACCAAAAATTTACCTGGAGAAATGACTGCTTCCTAGGTTTCCTTTTTCTCAGCTATATGGAGAGTGCTCTAGCAGAGACCCGAGGACACCATCCAACCTGGAACTGAGTGAGTAGTGTTTGGTCCGATGCTATTTTAAAAGACAAGAAGAAAAATGAAAAAATAAAAAGAAAGTACATTACATTGATATATTTTACTTCATGGGGACTGAATGCTGAGTTAAGGCTCCCAGGCTTGCAAGGAGAGACCAGATACAAATATTAAATTAGCATTAAGGTGTGAAGTAAAAGACGTCGAGGCCTTTGGGCCCAACAAGCGGCAGGAGTCTTTGAAGCGTCCTCTGAAGCCCCCCTCCTGCTGTTCAAAGAAAATTCACTGACGTTTTCTACAAGAAATCTTCCTCCAGAAATTAAAGCTTCTCCCCAGTGGGCGTGACACCTACTCCCGTTGCCTGCTGCACTGCTGCTTGGATTCCACCCGGGCGATCTGTTCACCGTCTCCCCTGGCTGGTACAGATACCCCCACCACACTCCCCCCTCTCTCCCGAGCTTTCACTCACCTCCAGAACACAAGCACTGTTGGGGCGAGTGAGTCTGAACTTGCAACGGCTAGCCCCAAGTCGTTATATATTAAAACATGTTCTTGTGCATTTTGCTATTTTTCTATTTGCCTCATGACTCCTGCATATTTTGTTGACTACAAACGTTCTTTACCCAAACGTGGGACAGACTGTATTTGTTCCCACTCTCGGGACTCTGACTCTCTATTGGTTACACAGACTTTTGGCCTCATATCCTATTCTAACCACCTCTCGTCGGCTTTGTATTCATGTTACCTGACGAAATTGCTGTATAATATGATCTTGTTGCAATCTGATGCACATTCAGATGTCATAAATCAACACTGCAGAGCTCTCCCTGTCTTCTGCCGTGCCTTGATTGTATTACTGCTGATGATATCTGGAAATGTGCATGTACACCCTGGCACATCTACTTTTGCTAGACCCAATTATTGTGCGCTGATATCTGCTTCACTGATTTCTGCTCTCGTATAAAAGCCTAGCTTTTCTCCACGTTAACACTGGAAGCTTATTACCTAAAATGGATCAATTGTGGGTTCACAGCTCCAATCCAGATGTGTTGGTAATTACTGAGATGTGGTTAAGAAACAGTGTTTTGAATAATGATGTTAACCTTTCTGGTTGTAACCTTTTTCAGCAAGACAGATCTTCCAAAGGTGGGGGAGTGGCAATCTTTACCAAGGATCACCTTCAGTGCTCGGTTGTCTCCACCAAGTCTGTCCCTAAACAATTTGATTTGCTGATTTTAAGCGTTAAACTATCAACAAGCTCTTTGTTGACTGTTGCTGGGTGCAATCGTCCACCATCAGCACAGGCCTGTAACCTACCTGCCCTAAGCTCTCCCCTGGCCTCTGACACTAAGTCTGAATTTGTCCTGCTAGGTGACCTAAACTGGGACCTGCTTAAACCACCTGACCAAGTCCTAAAGCAATGGGACTCCCTAATTAATTCTCAGATTATTACCAATCCCACACGGTATGACTTCAAACACCCAGAAATTGCTACTCACCTCGATGTCATCCTCACAAATAATCCTGACTGGTATCAGTCTGGTGTTTTCTGTAATGACCTTAATGATCACTGTCATACAGCCTGTGTTCGTAATGGCTGCTCAGTGAAACAACCTGTCCTGATTTGTCATAAACGCTTGCTAAAAAAACTTTAATTAGCAAGACTTCCTTCATGACCTGGCCTCTCTGTAAATTGGTATAGAATCCGCTTGATCCCCGAAGACACTTGGACATTCTTTTTAAAAATATTTTCCGTGGTATTGTTAACAAACACGTCCCCATAAAGAAAATAAGAATTAAAAACAGGTTCAGCCCCTGGTTTGACCGTGATTTTACAGAGTTGCTCCAAATCAAGAATTGCTCAGGGTGACTGGCTATCATTCAGTCAAATGAGAAATAAGGTCACTTGGGCTATCCGGAGTTAGTTGAAGTTCCTTGAAGAAGCACTTGTCTCTCCGCGGTTCTAACCCCAAGAAGTTCTGGAAAACAGTTAAAGACCTGTAGAATAAGCCCCACTCCTCACAGCTGCCCATGTCCCTTAACGTTGATGACGTGGTTGTTACTGACAAGAAACACATGACTGAGCTCTTTAATCACCACTTCATTCCGTCAGGATTCCTATTTGACTCAGCCATGCCTCCTTGCCCGTCTATTTCCTCATCTCCCGCCCCTTCTAATGAGATTAGTCCCGAAGCTTCTCCCTCTTTTTCCCTGACCCGCTACAAAGTTTCTCCCTGCAGGCAGTCCGAGGTGCAAAAGGAGCTCCTTAATCTTGACCCCCCAAAAAAAACATCTGGGTCAGATGGTTTAGACCTTTTCTTCTTGAAGGTTGCTGTCTCTGTCATCGTCAAGCCTATCTTTGACCTTTTTAACCTGTCTCTCCTTTCTCGGGAGACAGGGGAGTACCCCTCACCAAGGGAGAACACCAAGGCTTGTTCAAAAGCCCCACACTCTTCTAAATTTACATCAACAACATAGCTCAGTCAGTAGGAAGCTCTCTCATCCATTTTTATGCAGATGATATAGTCTTATGCTCAGCTGGCCCCTCCCCAGATGTTGTGTTAAATGCTCTACAACAAAGCTTTCTTAGTGTCCAACAAGCTTTCTCTACCCTTGACCTTCTTCTGAACACCTCCAAAACAAAGGTCATGTGGTTTGATTAGAAGAATGCCCCTCTTCCCAAAGGTGTTATTACTACATCTGAGTGTTTAGAGGTTTGAGGTAGTCACCTCATACAAGTACTTGGGAGTATAGCTAGACGGTGTCTTTCTCTCAGCACATATCAAAGCTGCAGGCTAAAGTTAAGTCTAGACTTGGTTTCCTCTATCGTAATCACTCCTATTTCGCCCCAGCTGCCAAACTACCATTCAGATGACCATCCTACCCATGCTAGATTACGGAGACATAATTTATAGATCGGCAGGTAAGGGTGCTCTCGAGCGGCTAGATGTTCTTTACCATTCGGCCATCAGATTTGCCACCAATGCTCCTTATAGGACACATCACTGCACTCTATACTCCTCTGTAAACTGGTCATCTCTGTATACCCGTCGCAAGACCCACTGGTCGATGCTTATTTATTAAAACCTCTTAGGCCCCACTTCCCCCTATCTGAGATATCTATTGGAGCCCTCATCCTCCACATACAACACCCGTTCTGCCAGTCACATTCTGTGAAAGGTCCCCAAAACACACACATCCCTGGGTCGCTCCTCTTTTCAGTTCACAAACGCTTAAAGTGGGCAGTTTGATCTCAATCTCTTCATTCAAAGACTCAATCATGGACACTCTTACTGACAGTTGTGGCTGCTTTGTGTGATGGATTGTTGTCTCTACCTTCTTGCCCTTTGTACTGTTGTCTGTGCCCAATATTATTTGTACCATGTTTTGTGCTGCTACCATGTTGTTGTCATGTTGTGTTGCTACCATGTTGTTGTCATGTTGTGTTGCTACCATGTTGTTGTAATGTTGTGTTGCTACCATGTTGTTGTCATGTTGTGATGCTACCATGTTGTTGTCATGTTGTGATGCTACCATGTTGTTGTCATGTTGTGATGCTACCATGTAAGATGGCGTAGCAGTAGGACGTGTCGTGTTGTCGTGTCCCTTGTATATATCGTTTGTTTTCGTTTAGTTTTCGGTTTTTTTCTTCACATATCTTTAAAACTTTTTGCTGAACCTCAACTTCTTCTAAATACTCTCCTGCAACCCGCCTCACCCAACGTAGCTTTTTTCCTAAAGTATTTATATTTACTTCGGATCTGGAACCCCTCAACTGAAGCTAGCCAACTAGCCAACTAACTACCAGCTTCAGCAAAACATTGCTAGCGGTCTTCAGCTAACCGGTCATCAGCTAACCTTTAGCTCGGAAAGCTCTCGCCAGTTCGAACAACGCGACTCTAACCAGAGCATAACGGACCTATCTATTATTTTATTTTTATATTTTTATTTTTCACCCCCGGATTCCCATCGCAAACGGAACATTTTGAGCTCCTGGGCTACAATATCCAGACCCACGACCGGGCCATTGATGTCACCGCATGAGGAGGAATAAACAGACTCCCCCCATCGCGACGTCCCCAAAGGCTAACTCTCTAGCCCTTGCTATCGCCTTGCTTGCAAATTCGGCCTGCTAACTGCTAGCTTGTTTAGCCCGGTCCGCTAACTGCTACCGTGTTTAGCACCGTCTACTAACTGTTAGCTTGTTAGCACAGGCCTGCTAACCATCTGAATCGCCGCGTCCCAAACACTCACTGAACCCATATTTACTTTCTATCCCTTTTCGATTTTTAATTTGTTTATACCTTCCGGTAACCTGCCTCACCCAATGTGATACGGAACCGCTATTATCTTTACATTTTTAGAACACACTCAAGAACCTTCAGAAGCTAACCAGCTAACTGGCTACAAGCTATTTAGTCATTGTTAGTTTTCTAACCTGGATAACACTCGCCAGTCCAGCTTCCCTGCCCCATCCACCGCTGCCCCTTGGACACTGATCACTTGGCTACATAGCTGATGCATGCTGGACTGTCCATTAATTCACGGTAATCCATTCTGCTTGTTTATGTTTTATCTGTCGGCCCCAGCCGCACTTAGGCTCTGTGTGTAGTTAATCCGACCCTCTCTGCCTAATCTATCGCCATTCTACCTGCTGTTGTGCTAGCTGATTAGCTGTTGTTGTCTCACCTACTGTTTTAGCTAGCTCTCCCAATTCAACACCTGTGATTACTGTATGCCTTGCTGTATGTCTCTCTCAAATGTCAATATGCCTTGTATACTGTTGTGCAGGTTAGTTATCATTGTTTTAGTTTACAATGGAGCCCCTAATTCCACTCTTTATACCCCTGATACCTCCTTTGTCCCACCCCCCACACATGCGGTGACCTCACCCATTACAACCAGCATGTCCAGAGATACAACCTCTCTCATCATCACCCAGTGCCTGGGCTTACCTCCGCTGTACCCGCACCCCACCATACCCCTGTTTGCGCATTATGCCCTGAATATATTCTACCATGCCCAGAAACCTGCTCCTCTTATTCTCTGTCCCCAACGCCCTAGGCGACCAGTTTTGATAGCCTTCAGCCGCACCCTCATACTACTCCTTCTCTGTTCCGCGGGTGATGTGGAGGTAAACCCAGGCCCTGCATGTCCCCAGGCACCCTCATTTGTTGACTTCTGTGATCGAAAAAGCCTTGGTTTCATGCATGTCAACATCAGAAGCCTCCTCCCTAAGTGTGTCTTACTCACTGCTCTAGCACACTCTGCTAACCCTGATGTCCTTGCCGTGTCTGAATCCTGGCTCAGGAAGGCCACCAAAAATTCTGAGATTTCCATACCCAACTATAACATCTTCCGTCAAGATAGAACTGCCAAAGGGGGAGGAGTTGCAGTCTACTGCAGAGATAGCCTGCAAAGTAATGTCATACTCTCCAGGTCCATACCCAAACAGTTCGAACTACTAATTTTGAAAATTACTCTCTCCAGAAATAAGTCTCTCACTGTTGCCGCCTGCTACCGACCCCCCTCAGCTCCCAGCTGTGCCCTGGACACCATTTGTGAATTGATCGCCCCCCATCTAGCTTCAGAGTTTGTTCTGTTAGGTGACCTAAACTGGGATATGCTTAACACCCCGGCAGTCCTACAATCTAAGCTAGATGCCCTCAATCTCACTCAAATCATCAAGGAACCCACCAGGTACAACCCTAACTCTGTAAACAAGGGCACCCTCATTGACGTCATCCTGACCAACTGGCCCTCCAAATACACCTCCGCTGTCTACAACCAGGATCTCAGCGATCACTGCCTCATTGCCTGTATCCGCTACGGAGCCGCAGTCAAACGACCACCCCTCATCACTGTCAAACGCTCCCTAAAACACTTCTGTGAGCAGGCCTTTCTAATCGACCTGGCCCGGGTATCCTGGAAGGACATTGACCTCATCCCGTCAGTTGAGGATGCCTGGTCTTTCTTTAAAAGTAACTTCCTCACCATTTTAGATAAGCATGCTCCGTTCAAAAAATGCAGAACTAAGAACAGATATAGCCCCTGGTTCACTCCAGACCTGACTGCCCTCGACCAGCACAAAAACATCCTGTGGCGGACTGCGCTAACATCGAATAGTCCCCGCGATATGCAACTGTTCAGGGAAGTCAGGAACCAATACACACAGTCAGTCAGGAAAGCTAAAGCCAACTTCTTCAGGCAGAAGTTTGCATCCTGTAGCTCCAACTCCAAAAAGTTCTGGGACACTGTGAAGTCCATGGAGAACAAGAGCACCTCCTCCCAGCTGCCCACTGCACTGAGACTAGGTAACATGGTCACCACCGATAAATCCATGATTATCGAAAACTTCAACAAGCATTTCTCAACGGCTGGCCATGCCTTCCGCCTGGCTACTCCAACCTCGGACAACAGCTCCCCCCCCCCCGCAGCTACTCGCCCAAGCCTCTCCAGGTTCTCCTTTACCCAAATCCAGATAGCAGATGTCCTGAAAGAGCTGCAAAACCTGGACCCGTACAAATCAGCTGGGCTGGACAATCTGGACCCTCTATTCCTGAAACTATCCGCCGCCATTGTCGCAACCCCTATTACCAGCCTGTTCAACCTCTCTTTCATATCGTCTGAGATCCCCAAGGATTGGAAAGCTGCCGCAGTCATCCCCCTCTTCAAAGGGGGCGACACCCTGGACCCAAACTGTTACAGACCTATATCCATCCTGCCCTGCCTATCTAAGGTCTTCGAAAGCCAAGTCAACAAACAGGTCACTGACCATCTTGAATCCCACCGTACCTTCTCCGCTGTGCAATCTGGTTTCCGAGCCGGTCACGGGTGTACCTCAGCCACGCTCAAGGTACTAAACGATATCATAACCGCCATCGATAAAAGACAGTACTGTGCAGCGGTCTTCATAGACCTTGCCAAGGCTTTCGACTCTGTCAATCACCGTATTCTTATCGGCAGACTCAGTAGCCTCGGTTTTTCGGATGACTGCCTTGCCTGGTTCACCAATTACTTTGCAGACAGAGTTCAGTGTGTCAAATCGGAGGGCATGCTGTCCGGTCCTCTGGCAGTCTCTATGGGGGTGCCACAGGGTTCAATTCTCGGGCCGACTCTTTTCTCTGTATATATCAATGATGTTTCTCATGCTGCGGGCGATTCCCTGATCCACCTCTACGCAGACGACACCATTCTATATACTTCCGGCCCGTCCTTGGACACTGTGCTATCTAACCTCCAAACGAGCTTCAATGCCATACAGCACTCCTTCCGTGGCCTCCAACTGCTCTTAAACGCTAGTAAAACCAAATGCATGCTTTTCAACCGTTCGCTGCCTGCACCCGCACGCCTGACCAGCATCACCACCCTGGATGGTTCCGACCTTGAATATGTGGACATCTATAAGTACCTAGGTGTCTGGCTAGACTCTAAACTCTCCTTCCAGACCCATATCAAACATCTCCAATCGAAAATCAAATCAAGAGTCGGCTTTCTATTCCGCAACAAAGCCTCCTTCACTCACGCCGCCAAACTTACCCTAGTAAAACTGACTATCCTACCGATCCTCGACTTCGGCGACGTCATCTACAAAATTGCTTCCAACACTCTACTCAGCAAACTGGATGCAGTTTATCACAGTGCCATCCGTTTTGTCACTAAAGCACCTTATACCACCCACCACTGCGACTTGTATGCTCTAGTCGGCTGGCCCTCGCTACATATTCGTCGCCAGACCCACTGGCTCCAGGTCATCTACAAGTCCATGCTAGGTAAAGCTCCGCCTTATCTCAGTTCACTGGTTACGATGGCAACACCCATCCGTAGCACGCGCTCCAGCAGGTGTATCTCACTGATCATCCCTAAAGCCAACACCTCATTTGGCCGCCTTTCGTTCCAGTTCTCTGCTGCCTGTGACTGGAACGAATTGCAAAAATCGCTGAAGTTGGAGACTTTTATCTCCCTCACCAACTTCAAACATCTGCTATCTGAGCAGCTAACCGATCGCTGCAGCTGTACATAGTCTATTGGTAAATAGCCCACCCATTTTCATCCCCATACTGTTTTTATTTATTTATTTTTATTTTTCTGCTCTTTTGCACACCAATATCTCTACCTGTACATAACCATCTGATCATTTATCACTCCAGTGTTAATCTGCATAATTGTAATTATTTGCCTACCTTCTCATGCCTTTTGCACACAATGTATATATAGACTCCCCTTTTTTCTACTGTGTTATTGACTTGCTAATTGTTTACTCCATGTGTAACTCTGTGTTGTCTGTTCACACTGCTATGCCTTATCTTGGCCAGGTCGCAGTTGCAAATGAGAACTTGTTCTCAACTAGCCTACCTGGTTAAATAAAGGTGAAATAAAATAAAAAAATAAAAAAATGTTGTTGTCATGTTGTGATGCTACCATGTTGTTGTCATGTTGTGTTGCTACCATGTTGTTGTCATGTTGTGTTTGCTACCATGTTGTTGTCATGTTGTGATGCTACTATGTTGTTGTCATGTTGTGATGCTACCATGTTGTTGTCATGTTGTGATGCTACCATGTTGTTGTCATGTTGTGATTCTACCATGTTGTTGTCATGTTGTGATGCTACCATGTTGTTGTCATGTTGTGATGCTACCATGTTGTTGTCATGTTGTGTTGCTACCATGTTGTTGTCATGTTGTGTTGCTACTATGTTGTTTTCATGTTGCGTTGCTACCATGTTGTTGTCATGTTGTGTTGCTACCATGCTGTTGTCATGTTGTGATGCTACCATGTTGTTGTCATGTTGTGATGCTACCATGTTGTTGTCATGTTGTGTTGCTACCATGCTGTGTTGTCATGTGTTGCTGCCTAGCTATGTTGTTGTCTTAGGTCTCTCGTTATGTAGTGTAGTGTTGTCACTCTTATAATGATGTGTGTTTTGTCCTATATTTATATTGTATTTTTTTGGTTCATTTTTAATCCCCGTCCCAACAGGAGGCCTTTTGCCTTTTGGTAGGTCGTCAATGTAAATAAGAATTTGTTCTTAACTGACTTACCTATTTTAAATTAATAAAATATTAACTTCAAATAAAATAGCAAGTCATTTTTGTTAACAAGCTAACTCAATTAAATCAGTGAAGGCCTAGAGAAGGGAAATATGAAATCCTGGAAAACCAAAATGGAAAGATGTGGGATAGTGGTTATTATAGCTGTTTCTGAAAGGGGTTCACCTCATTAATAACTAATAAAGACAGGGGTACACCTCAGTAATAACTAATACAGACAGGGTTCACCTCAGTAATAACTAATAAAGACAGGGGTTCACCTCATTAATAACCAATAAAGACAGGGGTTCACCTCAGCAATAACTAATAAAGACAGGGGTTCACCTCAGTAATAACTAATAAAGACAGGGGTTCATCTCATTAATAACTGATAAAGACAGGGGTTCACCTCATTAATAACTAATAAAGACAGGGGTTCACCTCAGTAACTAATAAAGACAGGGGTTCACCTCAGTAATAACTAAAAAAGACAGGGGTTCACCTCATTAATAACTAATAAAGACAGGGGTTCACCTCAGTAACTAATAAAGACAGGGGTTCACCTTATTAATAACTAATAAAGACAGGGGTTCACCTCATTAATAACTAATAAAGACACGGGTTCACCTCAGTAATAACTAATAAAGACAGGGGTTCACCTCAGTAATAACTAATAAAGACAGGGGTTCACCTCAGTAATAACTAATAAAGACAGGGGTTCACCTCAGTAATAACTGATAAAGACAGGGGTTCACCTCATTAATAACTAATAAAGACAGGGGTTCACCTCAGTAATAACTAATAAAGACAGGGGTTCACCTCAGTAATAACTAATAAAGACAGGGGTTCACCTCAGTAATAACTAATAAAGACAGGGATTCACCTCAGTAATAACTAATAAAGACAGGGGTTCACCTCAGTAATAACTGATAAAGACAGGGGTTCACCTCATTAATAACGAATAAAGACAGGGGTTCACCTCAGTAATAACTAATAAAGACAGGGGTTCACCTCAGTAATAACTAATAAAGACAGGGGTTCACCTCAGTAATAACTAATGAAGACAGGGGTTCGCCTCATTAATAACTGATAAAGACAGGGGTTCACCTCAGTAATAACCGATAAAGACAAGGATTCACCTCAGTAATAACCGATAAAGACAGGGATTCACCTCAGTAATAACTAATAAAGACAGGGGTTCATCTCATTAATAACTGATAAAGACAGGGGTTCATCTCAGTAATAACCGATAAAGACAAGGATTGACCTCAGTAATAACCGATAAAGACAGGGATTCACCTCAGTAATAACTAATAAAGACAGGGGTTCACCTCAGTAATAACTGATAAAGACAGGGGTTCACCTCAGTAATAACTGATAAACACAGGGGTTCACCTCAGTAATAACTGTTCCTGACAGGGGTTCACCTCAGTAATAACTAATAAAGACAGGGGTTCACCTCAGTAATAACTGATAAAGACAGGGGTTCACCTCAGTAATAACTGATAAACACAGGGGTTCACCTCAGTAATAACTGTTCCTGACAGGGGTTCACCTCAGTAATAACTGATAAAGACAGGGGTTCGCCTCATTAATAACTAATAAAGACAGGGGTTCACCTCAGTAATAACCGATAAAGACAAGGATTCACCTCAGTAATAACCGATAAAGACAAGGATTCACCTCAGTAATAACCGATAAAGACAGGGATTCACCTCAGTAATAACTAATAAAGACAGGGGTTCATCTCATTAATAACTGATAAAGACAGGGGTTCATCTCAGTAATAACCGATAAAGATAAGGATTGACCTCAGTAATAACCGATAAAGACAGGGATTCACCTCAGTAATAACTAATAAAGACAGGGGTTCACCTCAGTAATAACTGATAAAGACAGGGGTTCACCTCAGTAATAACTGATAAACACAGAGGTTCACCTCAGTAATAACTGTTCCTGACAGGGGTTCACCTCAGTAATAACTAATAAAGACAGGGGTTCACCTCAGTAATAACTGATAAAGACAGGGGTTCACCTCAGTAATAACTAATAAAGACAGGGGTTCACCTCAGTAATAACTAATAAAGACAGGGGTTCACCTCAGTAATAACTAATAAAGACAGGGGTTCACCTTATTAATAACTAATAAAGACAGAGGTTCACCTCAGTAATAACTAATAAAGACAGGGGTTCACCTCAGTAATAACTAATAAAGACAGGGGTTCACCTCAGTAATAACTAATAAAGACAGGGGTTCGCCTCATTAATAACTAATAAAGACAGGGGTTCACCTCAGTAATAACCGATAAAGACAAGGATTCACCTCAGTAATAACCGATAAAGACAAGGATTCACCTCAGTAATAACTAATAAAGACAGGGGTTCAACTCAGTAATAACTGATAAAGACAGGGGTTCATCTCAGTAATAACTGATAAACACAGGGGTTCACCTCAGTAATAACTGTTCCTGACAGGGGTTCACCTCAGTAATAACTGATAAAGACAGGGGTTCGCCTCATTAATAACTAATAAAGACAGGGGTTCACCTCAGTAATAACTGATAAAGACAGGGGTTCATCTCAGTAATAACTGATAAACACAGGGGTTCACCTCAGTAATAACTGTTCCTGACAGGGGTTCACATCAGTAATAACCGATAAAGACAGGGATTCACCTCAGTAATAACTAATAAAGACAGGGGTTCACCTCATTAATAACCAATAAAGACAGGGGTTCACCTCAGCAATAACTAATAAAGACAGGGGTTCACCTCAGTAATAACTAATAAAGACAGGGGTTCATCTCATTAATAACTGATAAAGACAGGGGTTCACCTCATTAATAACTAATAAAGACAGGGGTTCACCTCAGTAACTAATAAAGACAGGGGTTAACCTCAGTAATAACTAAAAAAGACAGGGGTTCATCTCATTAATAACTGATAAAGACAGGGGTTCACCTCATTAATAACTAATAAAGACAGGGGTTCACCTCAGTAATAACTAATAAAGACAGGGGTTCACCTCAATAATAACTAATAAAGACAGGGGTTCACCTCAGTAATAACTAATAAAGACAGGGGTTCACCTCAGTAATAACTGATAAAGACAGGGGTTCACCTCATTAATAACTAATAAAGACAGGGGTTCACCTCAGTAATAACTAATAAAGACAGGGGTTCACCTCAGTAATAACTAATAAAGACAGGGATTCACCTCAGTAATAACTAATAAAGACAGGGGTTCACCTCAGTAATAACTGATAAAGACAGGGGTTCACCTCATTAATAACGAATAAAGACAGGGGTTCACCTCAGTAATAACTAATAAAGACAGGGGTTCACCTCAGTAATAACTAATAAAGACAGGGGTTCACCTCAGTAATAACTAATGAAGACAGGGGTTCGCCTCATTAATAACTGATAAAGACAGGGGTTCACCTCAGTAATAACCGATAAAGACAAGGATTCACCTCAGTAATAACCGATAAAGACAGGGATTCACCTCAGTAATAACTAATAAAGACAGGGGTTCATCTCATTAATAACTGATAAAGACAGGGGTTCATCTCAGTAATAACCGATAAAGACAAGGATTGACCTCAGTAATAACCGATAAAGACAGGGATTCACCTCAGTAATAACTAATAAAGACAGGGGTTCACCTCAGTAATAACTGATAAAGACAGGGGTTCACCTCAGTAATAACTGATAAACACACGGGTTCACCTCAGTAATAACTGTTCCTGACAGGGGTTCACCTCAGTAATAACCAAAAAAGACAGGGGTTCACCTCAGTAATAACTGATAAAGACAGGGGTTCACCTCAGTAATAACTAATAAAGACAGGGGTTCACCTCAGTAATAACTAATAAAGACAGGGGTTCACCTCAGTAATAACTAATAAAGACAGGGGTTCACCTTATTAATAACTAATAAAGACAGAGGTTCACCTCAGTAATAACTAATAAAGACAGGGGTTCACCTCAGTAATAACTAATAAAGACAGGGGTTCACCTCAGTAATAACTAATAAAGACAGGGGTTCGCCTCATTAATAACTAATAAAGACAGGGGTTCACCTCAGTAATAACCGATAAAGACAAGGATTCACCTCAGTAATAACCGATAAAGA
>NC_143024.1:91566982-91589482 GCF_057628025.1 Oncorhynchus mykiss | reverse complement strand
CTAACCACTAGGCTACCCTGCCACCTCTACACTCTAACCACTAGGCTACCCTACCACCTCTACACTCTAACCACTAGGCTACCCTGCCGCCTCTACACTCTAACCACTAGGTTACCCTGCCGCCTCTACACTCTAACCACTAGGCTACCCTGCCGCCTCTACACTCTAACCACTAGGCTACCCTGCCACCTCTACACTCTAACCACTAGGCTACCCTGCCTCCCCACATACTTTTGCATATAATGTATATTCAGGTTAATTCTATAAATTAAATTCTATAAATTTGAATTCAATCCCTTTTTAGACAGCATCAAACTAAACGTTCTACTTCATGTTTGCCATGGAAAGTACCTTAATGGACCCGAATGACAAAAAGGAAATAAAGGCGCTCCATGTTCATCCATTTTGCGCACGGCCACCACACCATGAAAATGTCAACGGTTGAGTTTGACATCATTGAAAAGCTGTAAAGCCTATACATCAAGTGTGAATTACTGCGCTGTCACTCAGACGGCATCTCAGAACGCATCGCGATGTTCCTTCACTCATTGACGTACATTGTTCAAAGGTAAACGACCCTGACAGATGAAAATGCACAATATTTACTTACTTAGTCCTATTGAATTATTAATGAAATAGGCTGATAAATAGCCTAGTGCATGGCTGGCTAATACCGGCTGTATTTATTCCAGACAGATTTAGATGGCCCCATGTACTGGTTCGCTTTAGGGAGAAGGAAAACTTCTCTCGCAACACTCATGCCACAACATTTGTAGAAAATGAAGATAAACGATCTACATTCTAATGATCTGTCGCTCGGTAAACTGGGCCAGAAGAAATAATAATAGCAATAAGTGTATGGGCTTGGCTCACAACACAACGTCATCAGCAGTGGAATAATTATATGGACAGACAAAGTAGGCTTACCGAACAACGGCCAAGTAGACAGACTAGACCAACCATACAGCCTCAGCCAAGTAGACAGACTAAAACAACCATTTGGCCTCAGCCAAGTAGACAGACTAAAACAACCATTTGGCCTCAGCCAAGTAGACAGACTAAAACAACCGTATGGCCTCAGCCAAGTAGACAGACTAAAACAACCATTTGGCCTCAGCCAAGTAGACAGACTAAAACAACCATTTGGCCTCAGCCAAGTAGACAGACTAAAACAACCATTTGGCCTCAGCCAAGTAGACAGACTAAAACAACCATTTGGCCTCAGCCAAGTAGACAGACTAAAACAACCATTTGGCCTCAGCCAAATAGACAGACTAAAACAACCATTTGGCCTCAGCCAAGTAGACAGACTAAAATAACCGTATGGCCTCAGCCAAGTCCACAGAAAATAACTAAATTGTTGTTCTAATCCAATCGTTGCAGCAGCCTCAACCGATACCCCTCCCCATTTCTTTACAGACAGAAGAACTAGCCAGTAGTTGTTTGGAGCACACAGTGTTTCACACTGGTTGAGTGGAAGAGAGACTCATGCTGGCAGCTGAAAATTAATTTGAACTGATCATGGATATTAACAGTAAAAAACACTCTTGTCATAATCACAGTTGGAAAATTCTCCATATCCGTTACGATACTAATTTCCTTTGAGTACTCGACAAACCCCTACCTTTAACTTCAATAATCTAAAAACCGTAAACTCCCACCAACAATATATCATATTCACATATAGTATTATGTTGTAGCTTATTTCACATCGTCTGAGTTTTTTTTTGTATTGTGCCTGCCATCGTTTGAGACACAACATGCTCTTGAATACAAGATGGGTGTCATTTCAATCATAGAAATAGACTTCATAGAATGGACCTGTCCCTTTAGACCACTGGAAATGTAGCTGGTTACACCATTGAAATCGTAACAACATGTTTTACTTCTAATTCACGAGTGTCAACTGAAAAGGTCATGACTATTCTATTATCTATATGTCTATGATTTCAATACGTTTCCTATGGAGAATTGACCATATCATTTAAAACAATACGTATTCCCATTCAAGTCAACATTCTCTGATGTGTGGACCTCTAACCATCTTTGCAGTACCATTTGATAGTCGGAATGAAATGTTATTCCCATTTTAGTACGTTTGTTCTCCAAAACATGCCACCCACCCTGTATTCTAGAACATGTTGTGTCTCAGCCGATGGCGGGCACAACACAAAAACCCCAGATGATGTACAATAGGTGTCTAAGCTACTACACATGCAAATATGAAGAAGAGATGAACATGAAAAAAAAATGTATATACTTTATGAGTTTTTAGGTTGTTGACGTTAAAGTTTAAAAATGACTTTTTTTAAAATTTTCTTTCAGAAATGATACAATAGTTTGACAGCGTGAGACGAATCTCAACCGTTTATATTTTCCTGTGATAAAGACATGGATGTCTCAAGGTATGAGACAAAATAAGTCAACTAAAGACCACCTTAATCTCAATAAATATTTAATGCACAGAAAGTCACTTCCTGAGCACTTCTGCAATGAACAAATATGTACGGAAGGTTTCGTTCACATCGAAAGGGATGCTGTCAAAAAAGGGATTGAATTTCAAAACGGATTACCACTATAGTAATTACATTGTGCTTTATAAGTTGGCCCGATACACAGACTTAACTGTAATCATGTAACGGTTGTCGTCTGGAGATAGAGAGGACCAAAGCGCAGCGTGGTTAGTGTTCATCATTATAACGGAAAACTGAACACTTCAAAACAACAATGTGACAAACAAAACAGTTTTATCTGGTGCAGACACACAAAGACTGAAAACAACCACTCACAAACCCCAACAGAAAACAGGCTACCTAAATATGGTTCCCAATCAGAGACAATGACTAACACCTGCCTCTGATTGAGAACCATATCAGGCCAAACAAGAAACCCCACATAGAAACAGAAAACATAGACTGCCCACCCAACTCACGCCCTGACCAACACTAAAACAAAGAAAATACAAAAGATCTATGGTCAGAACGTGACAAATCAGGTGTTTCAATAGAGTTCAGGATAAGTGAGGTATTGATTACTGCTGATCATTAGCATCATGAGTACAGTCAAAAAAAGATTAAAATGGGCACCTGGAACTTTTAGATGTAATCCGAAAGTCATTCATTAAAGTGGTAAACCAACAACTTTCAAACGTTCAAATATGGAAATACTCCAAAGCGCTCTCTCAGTAGACTACTACTGCACTTTGGCCGAAGGAGTGAAGTCAATTCAAAGACAAAGGAATCTTTGTTCAGGAAGTGGCTGCCAAAGGAAAATAAGGACAAAGGAATCTTTGTTCAGGAAGTGGCTGTCAAAGGAAAATAAAGACAAAGGAATCTTTGTTCAGGAAATGGCTGTCAAAGGAAAATAAGGACAAAGGAATCTTTGTTCAGGAAGTGGCTGCCAAAGGATAATAAAGACAAAGGAATCTTTGTTCAGGAAGTGGCTGTCAAAGGAAAATAAAGACAAAGGAATCTTTGTTCAGGAAGTGGCTGCCGAAGGAAAATAAAGACAAAGGAATCTTTGTTCAGGAAGTGGCTGTCAAAGGAAAATAAAGACAAAGGAATCTTTGTTTAGGAAGTGGCTGCCAAAGGAAAATAAAGAAAAGGAATCTTTGTTCAGGAAGTGGCTGTCAAAGGAAAATAAAGACAAAGGAATCTTTGTTCAGGAAGTGGCTGCCAAAGGATAATAAAGACAAAGGAATCTTTGTTCAGGAAGTGGCTGTCAAAGGAAAATAAAGACAAAGGAATCTTTGTTCAGGAAGTGGCTGCCAAAGGAAAATAAGGACAAAGGAATCTTTGTTCAGGAAGTGGCTGCCAAAGGAAAATAAAGACAAAGGAATCTTTGTTCAGGAAATGGCTGTCAAAGGAAAATAAGGACAAAGGAATCTTTGTTCAGGAAGTGGCTGCCGAAGGAAAATAAAGACAAAGGAATCTTTGTTCAGGAAGTGGCTGTCAAAGGAAAATAAAGACAAAGGAATCTTTGTTTAGGAAGTGGCTGCCAAAGGAAAATAAAGAAAAGGAATCTTTGTTCAGGAAGTGGCTGTCAAAGGAAAATAAGGACAAAGGAATCTTTGTTCAGGAAGTGGCTGCCAAAGGATAATAAAGACAAAGGAATCTTTGTTCAGGAAGTGGCTGTCAAAGGAAAATAAAGACAAAGGAATCTTTGTTCAGGAAGTGGCTGCCGAAGGAAAATAAAGACAAAGGAATCTTTGTTCAGGAAGTGGCTGTCAAAGGAAAATAAAGACAAAGGAATCTTTGTTTAGGAAGTGGCTGTCAAAGGAAAATAAAGACAAAGGAATCTTTGTTCAGGAAGTGGCTGCCAAAGGAAAATAAAGACAAAGGAATCTTTGTTCAGGAAGTGGCTGTCAAAGAAAGCTTAGAGAGATTCCTCTCCTCTTCGTGCACAGCCACATCGTTTGTGGAGGTTATACCTGACAAATAATACATTTTATTAACTTCATTGGGATAGGGGGTAGTATTTTCACGTCTTAATGAAAAGCATGCCCAAAGTAAAACTGCCTGGTTCCGCTAGCGGCACGCCTTTCCCAAAAATCATTTATTAACCCGCTTGCAGTGACAATACAAGCAGGATGACTGCAAATAAGTATGCTTTATTGTCACACCAGATAACAGTGTAATGTAAAAAAATGATAGTTACAGTGATGTAAAAAGTATGATGGGTACAGTGAAATGTGTTGTTTTACATGGTCAGCCATAGTAGTATGATAGGTGCAGTGTAATGTGTTGTTTTACAGGGTCAGTCATAGTTGTCTGATAGGTACAGCGTAACGTGTCGTTTTACAGGGTTAGCGATTGTAGTATGGCGCTCCTTGGAGCAAATTAGGCTTAAGTTAAGTGCCTTGCTCAAGGGTACATCAAAAGATGTTTATCTTGTCAACTCGGGCATTTCGAACCAGTGACCTTTCGGGTTGCTGGCCCAACACTATCACTGCTAGGCTACCTGTGGCCTTTCATGATACACAGCATCCTGCGCAGAACCAGGGATTCACAGCATTCCTCTGAAACCCCTCCTGCGCACGTTTCTCTACACGGTGCGATCCCATGAAGGCGTCCAGGGAATACATGAATAGACGTTTCAACAAAAGAGGGTCCACCAGCCGCAATGCAAATGACCAGATTATCAAGGTCGGAGCAATCAGGCTGACAGTACAGGCCTCGGGGGGTCCACTACACCATTGTACTGTATCAATCTGTCTGCCTTCAAAAGCAATTCCAGCTCATCAATATTGTGTTATCCCGGAGACACGACGGAGGAGGAGGAGGAGGAGGAGGAGGAGGAGGAGGGAGAGGAGGAGGAGGAGGAGGAGGAGGAGGAGGGAGAGGAGGAGGAGGAGGAGGATGGAGAGGAGGAGGAGGGAGAGGAGGAGGAGGAGGAGGAGGAGGAGGGAGATCGATGCTTGTGTGGTTCTTCTTTTATATGTGTGGTTCTTCTTTTCTTCCTTACCCTCCCTTTTTTGTCTCTCAGTCTTTGGGCTGGTGGGTGAGTATTTACAAGGCATCGGCTGTTTTCAGCAAGGGACTGTAAGAGAGAGAGAGCGAGAGAAACAAACAGACAAACAGAGCGAGGGAGAGAGAGAGAGAAAGAGAGCGAGAGGGAGATAAAGAGAGACATTTCCAGAATATTAAGTGGGTACTCAGCAGGGTACTAACGGTAGAGAGATGGCTGGCCAACATGTCAGGCGTGTATGAGATCTTAAATGGCTGGCCAACATTATCAGTGCATTCGTGAAGTATTCAGACCGCTTGAATTTGTCCACCTTTTGTTTCAGTTATTATTATTATTTTAAAATGGATTAAATTGTTTTTTTCCCCCTCATCAATCTACACACAATACCACATAATGACAAAGCAAAAAAAGTTTTGGGGAAATTTTTGAAAGGAGAACCTTCACCCCCAGTCTGAGGTCCTGAGCAGGTTTTCATCAAGGATCTCACTGTACTTTGCGTCTTTCATATTTCCCTCAATCCCGATTAGTCTGCCAGTCCCTGCCATTGAAAGATGCTGCCACCACCATGCTTCACCGTAGGGATGGTGCCATGTTTGGCAAACCCAGTCCCTGCCATTGAAAAACATCCTCACAGCATGATGCTGCCACCACCATGCTTCACCGTAGGGATGGTGCCATGTTTGGCAAACCCAGTCCCTGCCATTGAAAAACATCCTCACAGCATGATGCTGCCACCACCATGCTTCACCATAGGGATGGTGCCATGTTTGGCAAACCCAGTCCCTGCCATTGAAAAACATCCTCACAGTATGATGCTGCCACCACCATGCTTCACCGTAGGGATGGTGCAAGGTTTCCTCCAGACGTGACGCTTGGCATTCAGGCAAAATAGTTAAATCTTGGTTTCATCAGACCATCAAATCTTATTTCTAATGGCCTGAGAGTCCTTTAGATGCCCTTTGGCAAACTCCAAGTGGGCTGTCAAGTGCCTTTTCCTAAGGAATGGCTTTTGGCTGGCCACTTTACCATAAAGGCCTGAATCGGTGAAGTGCTGCAGAGATGGTTGTCCTTCTGAAACGTTCTCCCATCTCCACAGAGGAACTCTGGAGCTCTGTCAGAGTGACCATCATGTTCTTGGTCACCTTCCTGACCAAGGTCCGTCTCCCCCGATTGCTCAGTTGGGTTTTTAAAACAATACAACCATAACAATTTCCATAAAAATAAGTAATACTTAGATGTTGACTTATATCAATTACAGGCAATTATAGACATTAATATTTGCCATTTACCTCTGCTAGATCACATTTATCAATGAAAGTGCTATATGTTTTTTTTAATTTTTTTTACTAAAATGTGATTTTTGTAAACAATAATACTTTATAACCAATACTTGGTTGGAGTAAATTATGTTCATCTTGATCAAATATTAATGAAACAAAGTTTTCATCACTTTTGATGTTTATTGCTTTGAACTGAACTAATTGGAAAGGATAAAGTTTTCCATACAGTATTTTATGGAAATGATAAATGGGCCCCATTGAACACATCATTAAGGCAGATCTACACACTACATGAGGGACAGCGTTTTACTGTGTGTGTGTTTTGCAAATGTTTTTCTTGCACTTGATTCATGCGTACTTCCTGTCCTTTTTGGGTCCACACACGTCGCAGCTCTTCTTCCTGTTGCTACCGGCTGCCAACTAGAATGATGAAAACACATACACTACCTTGGAAAAGTTTGGGGTCACTTAGAAATGTCCTCGTTTTTGAAAGAAATGCTGATTATTTTTTTTTGTCCATTAAAATAACATCTAATTGATCAGAAATACAGTGTAGACATTGTTAATGTTGTAAATTACTATTGTAGCTGGAAACGGCTGATTTTAACGGAATATCTACATAGGCGTACAGAGGCCCATTATCAGCAACCATCACTCCTGTGTTCCAATGGCACGTTGTGTTAGCTAATCCAAATTTATCATTTTAAAAGGCTAATTGATTATTAGAAAACCATTTGCAATTATGTTAGCACAGCTGAAAACTGTTGTTCTAATTAAATAAGCAATAAAACTGGCCTTCTTTAGACTAGTTGAGTATCTGGAGCATGATTTGGCCATTTGTGCGTTCAATTACAGGCTCAAAATGGCCCTAAACAAAAAACATTTCTCCTGAAACTCATCAGTTTATTCTTGTTCTGAGAAATGAAGGCTATTCCATCTCCTACAACGCTGTGTACTACTCCCTTCACGGAACTGAGAAAACTGGCTCTAACCAGAATAGAAAGAAGAGTGGGAAGCCCCGGTGCACAACTGAGCAAGAGGACAAGTACATCAGAGTGTCTAGTTTGAGAAACAGATTCCTCACAAGTCCTCAAATGGCAGCATCATCAAATAGTACCCGCAAAACACCAGTCTCAACGTCAACAGTGAAGAGGCGACTCCGGGATGCTGGCTATCTAGGCAGAGTTCCTCTGTCCAGTGTCTGGCAAAAGAAAACAATCTTAATCTTTTCTTTCCCTTGGCCAGTCTGAGATATGGCTTTTTCTTTGCAACTCTGCCTAGAAGGCCAGCATCCCGGAGTCACCTCTTCACTGTTGATGTTGAGACTGGCGTTTTGCGGGTTCTATTTAATGAAGCTGCCATTTGAGGACTCGTGAACAGCAGTGTATACACTGTGTCTTATGCCATCTATTGCATCTTGCCTATGGCGCTCGGACATCGCTCATCCATTTATTTATATGTACATATTCTTAATCCGTCCCTTTAGATGGGTGTGTATAAGGCACTAATCATGACAGATAATTGTTAGATTACTTGTTAGATATTACTGTGAGATTACTTGTTAGATGCAGTGTCGGAACTAGAAGCACAAGCATTTCGCCACACTTGCATTAACGTCTGCTAACCACGTGTATGTGAACAATAAGATTTGATTTGAGGCCTGTTCCGTGTATTCAACAGCTGAGTTGGGAGTTCTGGCTTGTGCTTTCTTACTGATCCTACCATTGTCAGCTTCCTCTAGAAGATCTCCTGTCATAGCAAAGTAAAAAAGTTATCGTATTTGATGTCCCTGTGTCACATCCAGGATGACCCGCATCCCTTGGTTCTTCTCCAGGGCTCCTCCACCTGGCATCCCTGTATACACTTGCAAGTTCCACACATATGATGAAGAAGCATCACAGGCAGCAGCATCACAGGCAGCAGCATCACAGGCAGCCCAGATCTTGATTACATATTTTGCAGGTTAAAATGGTATGTACTGCCTGAAGGGGCAGCGGCCCCTAAATGGCATAAGCTGCTCATCAGCAGTAACGTTAGGCACAGGGTAGTAAAACAGGGGAAGCCGGTCCACCCACTTATCCCACACTGACCTGATTGCAGCTAGCTTGTCTGCAGCTAGCTGGTCTGGTGTCTCGGTTATCGAAGCGGATAATCCTGGAAATAATGTGGAAAGAAAAGCTGTCTTCCAGTTTCTGCATACCACAGGGGATTCTGGGGATTCCCCATCGGATCTGAAAACACCAGCAAGGATAAGAACCCAAAAGTTTGCAAGTAAATGAGTTTGGGCCATTTCATCTCTCTCCAAAAACATGGTTTCCCTCCAAATTAGTGCAGCACAGAATGAGTTTCTGGATGGTGTCTGGGATGAACAGTTCAAAAGACTACTTTACGTCCTGCTCATGAGTAACCTCCATCCGCCTTGGCAGCCAGGGGGGCTCATTCCTTGGGCAAGAGATTTGTTCAATTACCCAATATTTCTACATCCATATTTCTCCTCACGCAGGCTGCTGATGAGCTGGTTGCTGACGGGCTGGTCCTGGGGGCTGGTTGTTGACGGCCTGGTCCTGTGGTTAGCTGCTGATGGGCTGGTCCTGGGCCTGGTTGTTGATGGGCTGGTCCTGGGGTTGGCTGATGATGGGCTGGCCCTGGGGTTGGCTGCTGATGGGCTGGTCCTGGGGCTGGCTGTTGATGGGCTGGTCCTGGTGTTGCCTGCTGATGGGCTGGTCCTGGGGCTGGTTGTTGACAGGCTTGTCCTGGGGTTGGCTGATGATGGGCTGGTCCTGGGGTTGGCTGCTGATGGGCTGGCCCTGGGGTTGGCTGCTGATGGGCTGGTCCTGGGGCTGGTTGTTGACGGGCTGGTCCTGGGGCTGGTTGTTGACGGGCTGGTCCTGGGGCTAGTTGTTGACGGGCTTGTCCTGGGGTTGGCTGATGATGGGCTGGCCCTGGGGTTGGCTGCTGATGGGCTGGTCCTGGGGCTGGTTGTTGATGGGCTGGTCCTGGGGTTGGTTGCTGATGGGCTGGTCCTGGGGCTGGTTGTTGACGGGCTTGTCCTGGGGCTGGCTGATGATGGGCTGGTCCTGGGGTTGGCTGCTGATGGGCTGGCCCTGGGGTTGGCTGCTGATGAGCTGGTCCTGGGGCTGGCTGGTCCTGGGGTTGGCTGCTGATGGGCTGGTCCTGGGGTTGGCTGCTGATGGGCTGGTTGTTGACGGGCTGGTCCTGGGGTTGGCTGCTGATGGGCTGGTCCTGGGGTTGGCTGCTGATGGGCTGGTTGTTGACGGGCTGGTCCTGGGGCTGGCTGTTGGTGGGCTGGTCCTGGGGTTGGCTGCTGATGGGCTGGTCCTGGGGTTGGCTGCTGATGGGCTGGTTGTTGACGGGCTGGTCCTGGGGTTGGCTGCTGATGGGCTGGTCCTGGGGTTGGCTGCTGATGGGCTGGTCCTGGGGCTGGCTGCTGATGGGCTGGTCCTGGGGCTGGCTGCTGATGGGCTGGTCCTGGGTTTGGCTGCTGACTGGCTGGTCCTGGGGCTGGCTGCTGATGGGCTGGTCCTGGGGCTGGCTGATTATGGGCTGGCTGCTGATGGGCTGGTCCTGGGGTTGGCTGATTATGGGCTGGCTGCTGACGGGCTGGTCCTGGGGCTGGCTGTTGATGGGCTGGTCCTGGGGTTGGCAGCTGATGGGCTGGTCCTGGGGCTGGCTGTTGATGGGCTGGTCCTGGGGTTGGCAGAGGATCAATCTCATCCTTTTCTTCCAACTCACTGTCAGACTCCGAATTGACAGAGACATGATACTGAAATTTGGAAAATGATTCATCTCCAAATTGGAAGACGATATTTCCAAACTGGCTTCTCTGTCTGCGAAAATTATTTCTAAGTCCCACGGAGCAGAGATAATTAGTGCCAAACTGATTGATTGTGGTAAGGAGCCACACATGCAAAGCTATTTATTTGTTGTGTCCTTCCCCCAATTTGCACCTGGCTGGGGTAGAGTGTGGGAATATATATATATATTATTTTTTTTTTTACAATTTATCGTAATAATGTATCAAAAATAAAGCAGGTACACAGTATGCACTTAATTAGCATGTGTTATTTTGCACATACCTGATAAGGACCGACGCTGGAGATGAGAGCAGGTACAGAGTCAACATTTATTCATTTAACAGACAGGTAACAAAACAGGAACGGCGTCAGCACATGGGTAAACAACAACAAACGGCAAGGAATGGTGAAGCAGGGAACAGAGATATAGGGGAGGTATTGGGGAAGCAGGGAACCAGACAGATATAGGGGAGATATTGGGGAAGCAGGGAACCAGACAGATATAGGGGAGATATTGGGGAAGCAGGGAACCAGACAGATATAGGGTAGATATTGGGGAAGCAGGGAACAGAGATTTAGGGGAGATATTGGGGAGGAAGGGAACCAGACAGATATATGGGAGATATTGGGGAAGCAGGGAACAGAGATATAGGGGAGATATTGGTGAAGCAGGGAACCAGACAGATATAGGGTAGATATTGGGGAACCAGGGAACCAGACAGATATAGGGGAGATATTGGGGAAGCAGGGAACCAGACATATATAGGGGAGATATTGGGGAAGCAGGGAACCAGAGATATAAAGGGGAGGTAATGACAGAGGTGATTGAGTCCAGGCTAGTCCAATGATCGCTGATGCGCGTGACGGGGGAAAGCAGGTGTGTGTAATGTTGATTGCAGGAGTGCGTAATGATGGGGAGCCTGGCACCTTCGAGTGCCAGGGAGGGGGAGCAGTCATGACACTACCGGTCAAAAGTTTTAGAACGCCTACTCATTCAAGTTTTTTTAAAACTATTTTCTACATTGTAGAATAATAGTGAAGACATTAAAACTACGAAATAACACATTTGGAATCATGTAGTAACCAAAAAAGTATCTGCATGTCAGAGCAAAAATCAAAATATAAGTTATATTTGAGATTCTTCAAAGTAGCCACCCTTTGCCTTGATGACAGCTTTGCACACGCTTGGCATTCTCTCAAATATAACATATATTTAGACACTTTTTTTGCTTTCTACATGATTCCAAATATGTTATTTCATAGTTTTGAATTAGTCACTATTATGTAGAAAATAGTACAAATGAAGAAAATCCCATGACCGATAGTGTACATGTTTTTCACAGAAAATGAGCCAAGGCCACTGAATCTCAGGTTGTGTGTGAAGAGTGTGTGAAGTGTGTGTGAAGGGTGTGTGAACGGTGTGTGAAGTGTGTCTGATTCTCAGCCCTCACTAAATGAAAACTAAATACAGGCACAGACCGTGTGTGGAAAATGATTTAAGACTAAGACTCTCTCCATTACAACCCAACATTGCAGAGATGTGTGCATCCTTTCAAGTACACGCTTCTTATTAACAATTTCTGATGAAATAATAAGGTTTTAAATGTAAAATGGCTACAGTGACCTGTGAAAGTATTCACCCCCTTGGCCTTTTTTCCCTATTTTGTTATAATATTATTATAACCTGGATTTAAAATACATTTTGGGGGGGGGGGGATTGTATCATTTAATTTACACAACATGCCTACCACTTTGAAGATGCAAAACAAGAAATAAGACAAAAAACAGAACTTGATCATGCATCACTATTCACCCCCCCCCCAAAGTCAATACATTGTACGGAAAGCCACCTTTTTCAGAAATTACAGCTGCAAGTATCTTGGGGTGTGTCTCTCTAAGCTTGGCACATCTAGCCTCTGCGATTTTTGCCCATTCTTCAAGGCAAAACTGTTCCAGCTGCTTGGTTTTAGGTCTTGGCTTTGACCTGGCCATTCCAAGACATTTAAATGTTTCCCTTTAAACCACTCAAGTGTTTATTTAGCAGTGTGCTTAGGGCCATTGTTCTGCTCGAAGGTGAACCTCCTTCCCAGTCTCAAATCTCTGGAAGACTGAAACAGGTTTCCCTCAATAATTTCCTTGTATTTAGCACCATCCATCATTCCTTCAATTCTGACCAGTTTCCCAGTCCCTGCCGATGAATAACATCCCCACAACATGATGATGCCACCACCATGCTTCACTGTAGGGATGGTGTCCTCAGGATGATGAGAGGAGTTGAGTTTGCGCCAGACATAGCGTTTTCCTTGATGGCCAAAAAGCTCAAGCTCAGAATACCTTCTTCCATATGTTTGGGGAGTGTCCCACATACCTTTTGGCGAACACAAAATGTATTTGTTTTCTTTAAGCAGTGACATTTTTCTGGCCACTTCCGTAAAGTCCAGCTCTGTGGAGTGTACAGCTTAAAGTGGTCCTATGGACAGATACTCCAAACTCCTCTGTGGAGCTTTGCAGCTCTTTCAGGGTTATCTTTGGTCTCTTTGTTGCCTCTCTGAATAATGCCCTCCTTGTCTTGTATGAGCTGAAAGTTTAGAGGGACGGCCAGGTCTTGGTAGATTTGCAGTGGTCTGATATTCCTTCCATTTCAATATTATCGCTTGCACAGTGCTCCTTGGGATGTTTAAAGCTTGGGAAATCTTTTTGTATCCAAATCCGGCTTTAGACTTCTTCACAACAGTATCTCGGACCTGCCTGGTGTGTTCCTTGTTCTTCATGATGCTCTCTGCGCTTTTAACGGACCTCTGAGACTATCACAGTGCAGGTGCATTTATACGGAGACTTGATTACACACAGATGGATTGTATTTATCGTCATTAGTCATTTAGGTCAACATTGGATCATTCAGAGATCCTCACTGAACTTCTGGAGAGAGTTTGCTGCACTGAAAGTAAAGGGGCTGAATAATTTTGCACGCCCATTTTTTCAGTTTTTGATATGTTAAAAAAGTTTGAAATATCCAATAAATGTTGTTCCACTTCATGATTGTGTCCCACTTGTTTTTGATTCTTCACAAAAAAATACAGTTTTATATCTTTATGTTTGAAGCCTGAAATGTGTCAAAAGGTCGCAAAGTTCAAGGGGGCCGAATACTTTCGCAAGGAACTGTAGTTACCAAAAAAGTTTTAAATAAAATCTAAATATATTTTACATTTGAGATTCTTCAAAGTAGCCACCCTTTGCCTTGATGTCAGCTTTGCACACTCTTGGCATGTAGAAAATAGTACAAATAAGGACAAACTAATATTATTTAGTTCCTTTGGCTTTGATGCCTCATGATTGAGCATTGCTCTGTTCAAGTAGTGTGTGATTTTGCTGTGATCTGATAGGGGTGTCAGTGGACTGAGTGTGAACCCTCTGAGAAACTCTGGGTTGAGGTCAGTGATAAAGTAGTCTACAGTACTACTGCCAATGGATCAAATCAAATCAAATGTATTTATATAGCCCTTCTTACATCAGCTGATGTCACAAAGTGCTGCACAGAAACCCAGCCTAAAACCCCAAACAGCAAGCAATGCAGGTGTAGAAGGACGGATGAGCTGTAGGTGTACCTACCATAATTGTACCCTTAAAGTCAACCATTGACTATGTACAGACCCAGCAAGTGACAAAGCTGCAGGAGTTGTGACCCATTGTTATTGTTTGTTTTGTCATAGTTGTTTCAAGGGGGGCATATTCGGGAGGGAATGCTGTCACCTCCAGGTAGATGGTGGTCCCCCTGAATGCTAAGTGTGTCAGGTTCTTGTCCAGTTTTGGCATTTAGGTCACCACAGACTAGTACATGTCCTCCCTGGGCCTGGAAATGGTTGGTCTCCCCCTCTAGGATGGAGAAGCTGTCATCATTAAAGTATGGGGATTCTATTAGGGGGATGTAGGTAGCAACAAATTAGGACATTTTTCTCTGAGATCATTTTCTTATTGATTTCTAGCCAGATGTAAAATGGTCTGGGTGTAGGTCCTCTTGGTGTGAGTCCTCTTGGTGTAGATCCTCCAGGGAGGGACCTCACAGTTCTGGGAGGGTGTCTCGCATGTCTGGGCGGGTGTCTGTTTTCTGTTGCTCTTGTGTGAAGTACTTTGCTAGCGGTTGAGGGTGACCTTGTAGAGGTAGACCTGGTCATAAAGGCTGTTCAAGCCCAGGGTGGAGTGGTGGGCCAGGTAGACATTTGATTTTGAGGCACAGTCTTAGGAAATGCTTGCATTCACCCACTGTATGGTGGCAGGGTGAAAAGTATTTTCGTGGTAGCAGGGTGGAGATAACCACTTGTGCTTTGGGGAAAGTGGAGGAGTTTTTTTTTTCAATCACTCTCTTGAGTGCTGTTGCCTCCCTTTCCTGCTGGGCTCTCAGGTCCTTTTTGCCTGTGTGTATTATGATATAGCTGGGGGGTCGGTCCTCTGACAGCAGCTCGGGGGGACGCCGGGTGTTCAGACACAAGAGTTTAGCAACTTGCTGTTTTGGAAAAAGTTTCTTCTCATCAATGTATTTGCCATTTGAGTCAATGAGGAACACAATCTCCGCCTTTTGTGTGTCCTCAGTGGGTGTGGGGGGGGGGGGGGGGGTTGTCAGGAGAGCTATACGGTGGGCTGACAGGAGGGAGGTGCCTGGAGGGGGAATCTGCTGCTTTGGTGGATACTCGTCTGTCCTGCTGTGGTGTTAAGACTGTGGTCGAGGTTTGAAGTGGGCTGTTCTGATGGCTTCTTTGTGGGGATGGCTAGCTCTCTCATGAGAGGTTGATTGTTGCACCTCAGCTTTCCCTCGTCCTTCACTGATGTTAGCTGGTCTGTGTGTTCCTCTCCCTCCTCCTTCACTGATGTTATCTGGTCTGTGTGTTCCTCTCCCTCCTCCTTCACTGATGTTAGCTGGTCTGTGTGTTCCTTTCCTTCCTCCTTCACTGATGTTAGCTGTGTCATGTGTTCCTCTCCCTCGTCCTTCACTGATGTTAGCTGGTCTGTGTGTTCCTTTCCTTCCTCCTTCACTGATGTTAGCTGTGTCATGTGTTCCTCTCCCTCGTCCTTCACTGATGTTAGCTGGTCTGTGTGTTCCTTTCCTTCCTCCTTCACTGATGTTAGCTGGTCTGTGTGTTCCTTTCCTTCCTCCTTCACTGATGTTAGCTGTGTCATGTGTTCCTCTCCCTCGTCCTTCACTGATGTTAGCTGGTCTGTGTGTTCCTCTCCCTCCTCCTTCACTGATGTTAGCTGGTCTGTGTGTTCCTTTTTTTTTACGTAGTTATTACACATTGATTACACTATCACTCGTATTTCATATGTCACAACAATTCACCGAGATGTATGCTAAGATGCTGGTAAAGTTGTCTCACACACCCTGCCGCAAGAGCTCATAACCCCAAGCTCTGGGACAGTGTTGGTTATAGGAAAGCATCTGTTGCTGATGGACGCAAACAATGTTCTTCCCTAAAAACAGAGCAAAACAACATCTATTTCAGTTAGATAACTTTCTAGCTAGGTGTCATAATCTAAAATACCCTTCATTTATAAGACAGATCTTACTTGATTAATGGTGGCCGGACCCCATCTATGTGAAACTAGCCACAATAAGGATTAGCCCCAATAGTGGAATTTGCGGTTCAGCTTCAAAATTAAAGTCCCCTCATTGAAAGTGATTCAAAAAAATACAAATAGTGGAATCGGGACCATAACGGAATAAATCATGCTAAACGAGTTTGGAATCTTCTGATATAAATTCAACGAAAATACAATAATTAGTTAATTTGACAAAACATCAAATCTGTTAATCACACTGAGGACCTATTTCACTGTCAGGCCTTACCTACGGATTGTAGATCAATGACATTGGGTTATCAGTCATACTCATTGGGTTATCAGTCATACTCATTGGGTTATCAGTCATACTCGTTGGGTTATCAGTCTACTCATTGGGTTATCAGTCATACTCATTGGGTTATCAGTCATACTCGTTGGGTTATCAGTCAAACTCATTGGGTTATCAGTCATACTCATTGGGTTATCAGTCTACTCATTGGGTTATCAGTCATACTCATTGGGTTATCAGTCATACTCGTTGGGTTATCAGTCTACTCATTGGGTTATCAGTCATACTCATTGGGTTATCAGTCATACTCGTTGGGTTATCAGTCAAACTCATTGGGTTATCAGTCATACTCATTGGGTTATCAGTCTACTCATTGGGTTATCAGTCATACTCATTGGGTTATCAGTCATACTCATTGGGTTATCAGTCATACTCATTGGGTTATCAGTCTACTCATTGGGTTATCAGTCTACTCATTGGGTTATCAGTCATACTCATTGGGTTATCAGTCTACTCATTGGGTTATCAGTCTACTCATTGGGTTATCAGTCATACTCATTGGGTTATCAGTCATACTCATTGGGTTATCAGTCATACTCATTGGGTTATCAGTCATACTCATTGGGTTATCAGTCATACTCATTGGGTTATCAGTCATACTCATTGGGTTATCAGTCATACTCATTGGGTTATCAGTCATACTCATTGGGTTATCAGTCATACTCATTGGGTTATCAGTCATACTCATTGGGTTATCAGTCATACTCATTGGGTTATCAGTCATACTCATTGGGTTATCAGTCATACTCATTGGGTTATCAGTCTACTCATTGGGTTATCAGTCTACTCATTGGGTTATCAGTCATACTCATTGGGTTATCAGTCATACTCATTGGGTTATCAGTCATACTCATTGGGTTATCAGTCATACTCATTGGGTTATCAGTCATACTCATTGGGTTATCAGTCATACTCATTGGGTTATCAGTCATACTCATTGGGTTATCAGTCATACTCATTGGGTTATCAGTCATTCTCATTGGGTTATCAGTCTACTCATTGGGTTATCAGTCATACTCATTGGGTTATCAGTCATACTCATTGGGTTATCAGTCATACTCATTGGGTTATCAGTCATACTCATTGGGTTATCAGTCATACTCATTGGGTTATCAGTCATACTCATTGGGTTATCAGTCATACTCATTGGGTTATCAGTCATACTCATTGGGTTATCAGTCAAACTCATTGGGTTATCAGTCAAACTCATTGGGTTATCAGTCATACTCATTGGGTTATCAGTCATACTCATTGGGTTATCAGTCAAACTCATTGGGTTATCAGTCATACTCATTGGGTTATCAGTCATACTCATTGGGTTATCAGTCATACTCATTGGGTTATCAGTCATACTCATTGGGTTATCAGTCAAACTCATTGGGTTATCAGTCAAACTCATTGGGTTATCAGTCATACTCATTGGGTTATCAGTCATACTCATTGGGTTATCAGTCATACTCATTGGGTTATCAGTCTACTCATTGGGTTATCAGTCATACTCATTGGGTTATCAGTCATACTCATTGGGTTATCAGTCATACTCATTGGGTTATCAGTCATACTCATTGGGTTATCAGTCAAACTCATTGGGTTATCAGTCATACTCATTGGGTTATCAGTCTACTCATTGGGTTATCAGTCTACTCATTGGGTTATCAGTCAAACTCATTGGGTTATCAGTCATACTCATATGGTTATCAGTCAAACTCATTGGGTTATCAGTCAAACTCATTGGGTTATCAGTCATACTCATTGGGTTATCAGTCATACTCATTGGGTTATCAGTCATACTCATTGGGTTATCAGTCATACTCATTGGGTTATCAGTCATACTCATTGGGTTATCAGTCATACTCATTGGGTTATCAGTCATACTCATTGGGTTATCAGTCATACTCATTGGGTTATCAGTCAAACTCATTGGGTTATCAGTCAAACTCATTGGGTTATCAGTCATACTCATTGGGTTATCAGTCATACTCATTGGGTTATCAGTCATACTCATTGGGTTATCAGTCTACTCATTGGGTTATCAGTCATACTCATTGGGTTATCAGTCATACTCATTGGGTTATCAGTCATACTCATTGGGTTATCAGTCTACTCATTGGGTTATCAGTCTACTCATTGGGTTATCAGTCATACTCATTGGGTTATCAGTCTACTCATTGGGTTATCAGTCTACTCATTGGGTTATCAGTCATACTCATTGGGTTATCAGTCATACTCATTGGGTTATCAGTCATACTCATTGGGTTATCAGTCATACTCATTGGGTTATCAGTCATACTCATTGGGTTATCAGTCATACTCATTGGGTTATCAGTCATACTCATTGGGTTATCAGTCATACTCATTGGGTTATCAGTCATACTCATTGGGTTATCAGTCATACTCATTGGGTTATCAGTCATACTCATTGGGTTATCAGTCATACTCATTGGGTTATCAGTCATACTCATTGGGTTATCAGTCTACTCATTGGGTTATCAGTCTACTCATTGGGTTATCAGTCATACTCATTGGGTTATCAGTCATACTCATTGGGTTATCAGTCATACTCATTGGGTTATCAGTCATACTCATTGGGTTATCAGTCATACTCATTGGGTTATCAGTCATACTCATTGGGTTATCAGTCATACTCATTGGGTTATCAGTCATACTCATTGGGTTATCAGTCATTCTCATTGGGTTATCAGTCTACTCATTGGGTTATCAGTCATACTCATTGGGTTATCAGTCATACTCATTGGGTTATCAGTCATACTCATTGGGTTATCAGTCATACTCATTGGGTTATCAGTCATACTCATTGGGTTATCAGTCATACTCATTGGGTTATCAGTCATACTCATTGGGTTATCAGTCATACTCATTGGGTTATCAGTCAAACTCATTGGGTTATCAGTCAAACTCATTGGGTTATCAGTCATACTCATTGGGTTATCAGTCATACTCATTGGGTTATCAGTCAAACTCATTGGGTTATCAGTCATACTCATTGGGTTATCAGTCATACTCATTGGGTTATCAGTCATACTCATTGGGTTATCAGTCATACTCATTGGGTTATCAGTCAAACTCATTGGGTTATCAGTCAAACTCATTGGGTTATCAGTCATACTCATTGGGTTATCAGTCATACTCATTGGGTTATCAGTCATACTCATTGGGTTATCAGTCTACTCATTGGGTTATCAGTCATACTCATTGGGTTATCAGTCATACTCATTGGGTTATCAGTCATACTCATTGGGTTATCAGTCATACTCATTGGGTTATCAGTCAAACTCATTGGGTTATCAGTCATACTCATTGGGTTATCAGTCTACTCATTGGGTTATCAGTCTACTCATTGGGTTATCAGTCAAACTCATTGGGTTATCAGTCATACTCATATGGTTATCAGTCAAACTCATTGGGTTATCAGTCAAACTCATTGGGTTATCAGTCATACTCATTGGGTTATCAGTCATACTCATTGGGTTATCAGTCATACTCATTGGGTTATCAGTCATACTCATTGGGTTATCAGTCATACTCATTGGGTTATCAGTCATACTCATTGGGTTATCAGTCATACTCATTGGGTTATCAGTCATACTCATTGGGTTATCAGTCAAACTCATTGGGTTATCAGTCAAACTCATTGGGTTATCAGTCATACTCATTGGGTTATCAGTCATACTCATTGGGTTATCAGTCATACTCATTGGGTTATCAGTCATACTCATTGGGTTATCAGTCTACTCATTGGGTTATCAGTCATACTCATTGGGTTATCAGTCATACTCATTGGGTTATCAGTCATACTCATTGGGTTATCAGTCATACTCATTGGGTTATCAGTCAAACTCATTGGGTTATCAGTCATACTCATTGGGTTATCAGTCTACTCATTGGGTTATCAGTCTACTCATTGGGTTATCAGTCAAACTCATTGGGTTATCAGTCATACTCATATGGTTATCAGTCAAACTCATTGGGTTATCAGTCAAACTCATTGGGTTATCAGTCATACTCATTGGGTTATCAGTCATACTCATTGGGTTATCAGTCATACTCATTGGGTTATCAGTCATACTCATTGGGTTATCAGTCATACTCATTGGGTTATCAGTCATACTCATTGGGTTATCAGTCATACTCATTGGGTTATCAGTCATACTCATTGGGTTATCAGTCATACTCATTGGGTTATCAGTCATACTCATTGGGTTATCAGTCATACTCATTGGGTTATCAGTCTACTCATTGGGTTATCAGTCATACTCATTGGGTTATCAGTCATACTCATTGGGTTATCAGTCATACTCATTGGGTTATCAGTCATACTCATTGGGTTATCAGTCAAACTCATTGGGTTATCAGTCATACTCATTGGGTTATCAGTCTACTCATTGGGTTATCAGTCTACTCATTGGGTTATCAGTCAAACTCATTGGGTTATCAGTCATACTCATATGGTTATCAGTCAAACTCATTGGGTTATCAGTCAAACTCATTGGGTTATCAGTCATACTCATTGGGTTATCAGTCATACTCATTGGGTTATCAGTCATACTCATTGGGTTATCAGTCATACTCATTGGGTTATCAGTCATACTCATTGGGTTATCAGTCATACTCATTGGGTTATCAGTCATACTCATTGGGTTATCAGTCATACTCATTGGGTTATCAGTCAAACTCATTGGGTTATCAGTCAAACTCATTGGGTTATCAGTCATACTCATTGGGTTATCAGTCATACTCATTGGGTTATCAGTCATACTCATTGGGTTATCAGTCATACTCATTGGGTTATCAGTCTACTCATTGGGTTATCAGTCATACTCATTGGGTTATCAGTCATACTCATTGGGTTATCAGTCATACTCATTGGGTTATCAGTCATACTCATTGGGTTATCAGTCAAACTCATTGGGTTATCAGTCATACTCATTGGGTTATCAGTCTACTCATTGGGTTATCAGTCTACTCATTGGGTTATCAGTCAAACTCATTGGGTTATCAGTCATACTCATATGGTTATCAGTCAAACTCATTGGGTTATCAGTCAAACTCATTGGGTTATCAGTCATACTCATTGGGTTATCAGTCATACTCATTGGGTTATCAGTCATACTCATTGGGTTATCAGTCATACTCATTGGGTTATCAGTCATACTCATTGGGTTATCAGTCATACTCATTGGGTTATCAGTCATACTCATTGGGTTATCAGTCATACTCATTGGGTTATCAGTCATACTCATTGGGTTATCAGTCATACTCATTGGGTTATCAGTCATACTCATTGGGTTATCAGTCATACTCATTGGGTTATTATCGGGACTCTGAGGCAACATTTAGTGCACCAGTCAACCTACTATGTGGATTGATATACGATTGCAGAGGAAAACCAATACGACGTGGATGTTTTGGAGCCAGATATCACTGAGGGGGGGGGGGAACCAATACGACGTGGATGTTTTGGAGCCTGATATCACTGAGGGGAGGGGGGGGGGGGAAACCAATACGACGTGGATGTTTTGGAGCCTGATATCACTGATGGGGGGGGGGAACCAATACGACGTGGATGTTTTGGAGCCTGATATCACTGAGGGGAGGGGGGGGGGGAAACCAATACGACGTGGATGTTTTGGAGCCAGATATCACTGAGGGGGGGGAACCAATACGACGTGGATGTTTTGGAGCCTGATATCACTGAGGGGGGGGGGGGGGGGGGACCAATACGACGTGGATGTTTTGGAGCCTGATATCACTGAGGGGGGGTGGGGGGGGGGGGGGGAACCAATACGACGTGGATGTTTTGGAGCCTGATATCACTGAGGGGGGGGGGGGGGGGGGGGGAACCAATACGACGTGGATGTTTTGGAGCCTGATATCACTGAGGGGGGGGGGGAACCAATACGACGTGGATGTTTTGGAGCCTGATATCACTGAGGGGGGGGGGGGGGGGGGAACCAATACGACGTGGATGTTTTGGAGCCTGATATCACTGAGGGGGGGGGGGGGGAAACCAATACGA
>NC_143024.1:91464482-91561982 GCF_057628025.1 Oncorhynchus mykiss | reverse complement strand
TCATGACGTCTGTTAGTGTTCCCCCCCATCCCGCAATCTCCGCTCCATTCATCACAACAGAATGGAGAGAATTAAATGGAGAGAGAGAGAGAGCAGAGAGAGAGAGCAGAGAGAGAGAGCGAGAGAGAGAGCAGAGAGAGAGAGAGAGAGAGAGAGACAGAGAGAGAGAGCAGAGAGAGGGAGCAGACAGAGAGAGAGAGAGAGAGCAGAGAGAGAGAGAGGGCAGACAGAGAGGGAGAGAGAGAGAGATAGAGCATAGAGAGAGCAGACAGAGAGAGAGAGAGAAGACAGAGAGAGAAGACAGAGAGAGAGAGAGAGCAGAGAGAGAGGGCAGAGAGAGAGAGAGAGAGCAGAGAGAGAGAGAGGGCAGACAGAGAGAGATAGCAGAGAGAGAGAGAGATAGCAGAGAGAGAGAGAGAGCAGAGAGAGAGGGCAGACAGAGAGAGAGAGAGAGAGAGAGAGAGAGCAGAGAGAGAGAGAGAGAGCAGAGAGAGAGGGCAGACAGAGAGAGAGACAGAGACAGAGGGTAAGAGTGTGTTTAATGGAGGAGGATACACACTGGAATTTAATATTGCTCTGCTAATGTATGAATTGGGATAACAAGCTACTGATCGGGGGGAGAGGGAGAGAGAGAAAGAGAGAAAGAGAAACACTGTGGAACATATCTATCCTGATCCCTAGACTCAGTGTGGGGAAGAGGGGCTGTTGAGAGAGGAAAGTGGATATGGGACATGTGTCAGACCGTGCTGAGAGTCGGAGAGGGCTGAGTTTAAGTCCCACCAGATGGCGATGAATTTTCCTTTGAGGGAAATTAATAGTTTGTATGTAGAATGAGCGAGTAATGGGGTCTGTTTGACGTGAGTGGTAATTAAAGCCGTTTCAATAAACATTAGCAGATTAATTGGCAAAAGAGTCCCGGAGCGATAAATACACAAATCTATCCACGGAGGAAAGTGTTTGATTTTGTGTGTCCCTGGGTTAACATCTGGGTTAGCGTCTGGGTTAGCGTCTGGGTTAGCGTCTGGGTTAGCGTCTGGGTTAGCATCTGGGTTAGCATCTGGATTAACATCTGGGTTAGCGTCTGGATTAACATCTGGGTTAGCGTCTGGGTTAACATCTGGGTTAACATCTGGGTTAGCGTCTGGATTAACATCTGGGTTAACATCTGGGTTAGCGTCTGGGTTAACATCTGGGTTAACATCTGGGTTAGCCCTGGCAACATTTGTTTCTAATTTCCCATCCAGACAGATCAAGAAGTGGTGCATTTCCTAGTGAGCAAACGGCAGTCTTTAAGTACAACCTCCTCACTAGCTGAAAGATTATGAGGACCAACCTCCTCACTAGCTGAAAGGTTACGAGGACCAACCTCCTCACTAGCTGAAAGGTTATGAGGACCAACCTCCTCACTAGCTGAAAGGTTATGAGGACCAAACTCCTCACTAGCTGAAAGGTTATGAGGACCAACCTCCTCACTAGCTGAAAGGTTACGAGGACCAACCTCCTCACTAGCTGAAAGATTATGAGGACCAACCTCCTCACTAGCTGAAAGGTTATGAGGACCAACCTCCTCACTAGCTGAAAGGTTATGAGGACCAAACTCCTCACTAGCTGAAAGGTTACGAGGACCAACCTCCTCACTAGCTGAAAGGTTATGAGGACCAACCTCCTCACTAGCTGAAAGGTTCCGAGGACCAACCTCCTCACTAGCTGAAAGGTTATGAGGACCACTCTCTCTCTCTGTCTTCTCTCTCTCTCTCTCTCTCTCTCTCTCTCTCTCTCTCTCTCTCTGTCTTCTCTCTCTCTTTGTTTCTCTCTCTGTCTTCTCTCTCTCTCTCTGTCTCGCTCTCTCTGTCTTCTCTCCCTCCCTCCCTCCCTCCCTCCCTTACCCATTCTCACGTGCTCAAATTAAAAGGTTTTTACCCAGAACAAAGGTTAGCTGTTAGCATCTTATTTGTGACAGCCAGACTGAGCGACACTGCCAGGTAATTCATAAGGGGTTGAGAATGAGTGCGATGAAGAGCATCGCTAGCTTCATTCAGTAGCGTCATCGTCCTCAGCACATTCATTATCCTGCTCCCAAATTGAAAAGCATTTGGATCACATGAATGACTTGTTGATAACAGCCTCGCTGTATAGTCAAGCCTTGCCAAAAAATACTGACATGATTGAGAAGGTACTGCAGAGAGGCCTCTGAAAATCACAACACTCTGACTTGGCTGTGACTCGAAATTTCAGGCGGAAACGTCTCGTTTTATTGTAAGTTTGCAGAGCTACTGAACGAGTCATGTGAAGTCTAATGGTCTGAGAACTTAAGTCGTTGGTGTTCTTCGGAGTACTCTACTGCAATCCAGTAAAATGAACTGCCGACTTCTATTCCCAAGTCACTTGTAGGTCTAATATGTTTTTTGGCTCTACACTGTATTATGTCTGTTTTATTATCTTCTCACTGTATTGTCTGTATTATTATCTTCTCACTGTATTGTCTGTATTATTATCTTCTCACTGTATTGTCTGTATTATTATCTTCTCACTGTATTGCCTGTATTGTTATCTTCTCACTGTATTGTCTGTACTGTCTGTATTGTTATCTTCTCACTGTATTGTCTGTATTGTCTGTATTGTTATCTTCTCACTGTATTGTCTGTATTGTCTGTATTGTTATCTTCTCACTGTATTGTCTGTATTGCCTGTATTGTTATCTTCTCACTGTATTGTCTGTATTGTCTGTATTATTATCTTCTCACTGTATTGTCTGTATTGTCTGTATTATTATTATCTTCTCACTTTAAGGAATACATTCTTTGTTCTTCTAAGACAACGACTGGAGGATCAGAAGTGTAGCTGTTGTATTGACAAGATAGTCGAGTGACCGCTCTATCAATGGAAATACATGCCCTGAAAGATGGAAGGCAAGTGGGAAGAGGCGAGATCAGGTGGGATCATTCTAGCCAATGAGAGGGCAGATATGCATGTGGACAACAGGCACAACTCCGATGTAAATTTGATTATTTCAAAGTTGCCGAAGTGCCACGTGTGTCCACTTCGTAATAGCCTAACCGTTTTACGAAACACACAAAAAAAAATATTACAATGAATTTCTTTGTTGACCAAAAATCGACACTGTCATTGACCTCTGTAAAAAGAAAAGGCCTTCGTGGTCTTAATTTTGTGGACAGATTTTGGGACTAAAACCTCTTGCTTAGCCTTGCTCTGCTCTGAGTTAAGTCATAGCAGTCATTATCAATCAGCTAAAAATCCATGATGCCTAATCAGCAGACATTTCACAGGAATGATTGTGTCAATCAATGTTCCTCTCGTTGTCCTCTGAGCTGACGATGTCTATTATTCATGGGAGTTATCGAGACATTGGACAGGGAATCAGTGGACTCCATATATCTCTGGTAGCTCAGGGATGAAAAGGACTTTTGTTGACACGGCCAAAGAAAATGTCCTGTAAATATAGATGGAGGATAATCACTCGTCTTGGAAATGGTTGAACCCCTTTAAGTTGGGACATGAACGTGTGGTCACTAATCCCCAAAAAAATGACCCTTAGGAAAAAGGCCAGTTAACATATACAAGGGAAAAAGGTATGTGATCCCCTGCTGATTGTGTACCTCTGCCCACTGACAAAGAAATGATCCGTCTCTAATTTTAAACAGTGTATTGGTTCAGGTTAATGTGGAACTGTCTGTGGTTTCTCCGCGCTTTCATTTCAGATCAATTATTTTTTTCTTGGAACATACAACACTTTTTTTGTTTTTCAGTTTTTCTCTTTGAAAGATTAAAGCCAAAGCATTTTATTTCAGTTCCATCCCGTTATCAGAGTTCCCAAATTAACATCTCGCTACAGAAAAACTCTTCAAAAAATGTCATACCATTTCCACTTGGCTAAGATCACCTGAAAGCCTTTCCTGATTGGTTTGATGTTTTCAAACATTAAGCATTTCCTTAATAGAAATGGAGAATATTTTTTTTACCCTTTTTTGACTGATGTTGTTGAAATTCATTACCTTTATCAAAGCGTACCAGTGACCACACACACGCACGCACACACGCACACACACGCACACGCACACGCGCACACACACACACACACACACACACACACTCTCTCTCTCCCTAAGGAGAGGTGTTCTCCTCCCAGCATGGTCTCCACACAGTAAGTTACTTCCACACCATAATTCATCTACTGACACAAACCTCCAAACCTCCACTGCTACATTATTGACCACAATGACAAATTGGCTAGAGATTGTTAGGGGGGGGGGGGGGGGGGGGGTGTTAGCAATTTACAAGTTATTATTCAATAACACAATCTCCAAAGCAAATCAGGGGGAGAAAAATAGGTTTATTCAGAGAGGACAAATCAAGATGTCATGCTGCTAGGGAGGTAGATGTTCAGTCTCCCCTGTCCTCAACTTGTCCCCATCGAACAAGGGAACATTATGCCATTTATAACCCCCCCCATCTTAGTCTGGTGTTGACCAATGGCCAAATAACAAGTATCCTGCCGCCGACTCAATGTACAGACCAATGAAAACGTGGCCCGTGTAGCCCACGTCTCTCTGAGGTCAGGAGTGACATTAAAACAGATTCTAAACAGATGTTGAACTGAAACCCAACTCCTATTTACAATTCGCCATTGACCATTAGTCATCCTCTGCGTTGTGTATCTTATCTTTGACATATTCCTACGGGGGGGAGGGGACACACACACACACACAACGTGGTGTAACTCAGTAGTCATACCGCTGTGGACCTGGGATCAGAACAGACCAATGACAGAAACTGAGATGTTTGCTTTTCTATGTTTTTTGTTACTGACCGATGATCTTTAGTGATTTGCTGTTCTTTGTTTTAATGCTCTCTGTTTGGTTGAAAATACTTTGTTACTTTATCTGATTATCTTTTTGTAGGAAAGGACGCTGATTGTTTTTAATTCATCTCAGAGTGGTTCGTGTTCCCGGGACAGAAGACAAAAAAGCCGTTTGCTAACAACCTGCGTCTAAATCTCATGTGGATAACTTTGACCTTGCTTTTATCCAAGTGACACAAATACAATTAAACTGGATTTTAATAAAAATATATTTAGATATCTTGGTTTGAGGATGACAAAATACCAACAGTGCAAGAAGGAACACACACACACGTGCATATACCCTTCCACAAACTCAACACCCTCTAATCCTCCATCAGAACCTAGTCAGATTTAAGAACAAATTAAATCCTCGTATTTTATAGCAATTCTCTGTAAAAATCGGTTTTCCTTTACGTGCAAACCTTCACCATCATCTTTTCCCTCCTTAATCCTCCCATTTGTCATGCTTGTCGTCAACATCAGGCTTGCCCACATCAAACCAATGATTAATGATATATTGATTGTGATGCTTTCTAGCCCTGAGTGAAGGTGCTGAGTTGACACTGTATTTCTCTTATCGGGACCTTGCAGCTTGCCAACGGGGGAAAAAGCCAGACACATTCAAAAGTTGTAAACCGTTTGTATTGTTTACATTTGGCGATTGAGCCTCACCTGCATACCTTTTTATAAATCACAGGTACACATCTTAAATCACTGTGGCAATTGTCAGTTTCAGTTGCTGTGATCACACCTTTTTTGGAGAAGCTCAACTTCATGGCTTAGTTTAGTTTTACGGTGTTTGTGTTATTTGCTGCATTTCACATGTTCTCTGTTGGGAGTTGTTTTGCTCGCTCTTTTCACTACGCCCATCCAGCAGCCTGGCAGCCCATCCACCCATCAACCCCTGCTCTCTGTCATGTAGGAGAGTGTGTTTTTAGGATACAGACTAAATCGTTTAATGGAGCTGAGATATCCTTCTATAATGTTCCATATAAGGGAAGACTGGTATCGTCTCCAACAGCAAGATGGTGAAAACTCATTGGGATCTTGTCTGTCTGATATATTACATGATCTCTCTTTTCTTCGCTGACCTATCTGCCTCTCTCTCTCATCCTCTACCCTCCACCCTATATCCTCTATTGTCCATCCTCTACCCTCTACCATCCATCCTCTACCCTAATCCTCTACCCTCTACCCTAATCCTCTACCCTCTACCCTCTACCATCCATCCTCTACCCTAATCCTCTACCCTCTACCCTAATCCTCTACCCTCTACCCTAATCCTCTACCCTCTACCCTAATCCTCTACCCTCTACCCTAATTCTCCATCCTCTACCCTAATCCTCTACCCTCTACCCTAATCCTCTACCCTCTACCCTAATTCTCCATCCTCTACCCTAATTCTCCATCCTCTACCCTAATCCTCTACCCTCTACCCTCTACCATCCATCCTCTACCCTAATCCTCTACCCTCTACCCTAATCCTCTACCCTCTACCCTCTACCATCCATCCTCTACCCTAATCCTCTACCCTCTACCCTAATTCTCCACCCTCTACCCTAATCCTCTACCCTCTACCCTAATCCTCTACCCTCTACCCTAATCCTCTACCCTCTACCCTAATCCTCTACCCTCTACCCTAATCCTCTACCCTCTACCCTAATCCTCTACCCTCTACCCTAATCCTCTACCCTCTACCCTAATCCTCTACCCTCTACCCTAATTCTCCATCCTCCATCCTCCATTCTCCTCCTCTATATTACTACTCTTTCTTCTATCCTTATCGTCTATATTAGTTCTCTATCCTCATCCACCATCTTCATTCTCCAGCCTCTATCCTCATCCTCACCCACAATTTTGTATTTTCATCCACTAGCCTCTATCTGTCACGTTCTGACCTTAGTTCCTTTATTATGTCTGTGTGTTAGTTTGGTCAGGGCGTGAGTTGGGGTGGGTAGTCTATGTTCTTTTTTCTATGTTGTATTTCTGTGTTTGGCCTGGTATGGTTCTCAATCAGAGGCAGCTGTCGATTGTTGTCTCTGATTGAGAGTCATACTTAGGTAGCCTGTTTTCCCCATTTTGGTTGTGGGTGATTGTTTTCTGTGTCTGTGTTTTCCACACAGAACTGTTTCGTTTTCAGTTTGTGTAGTGTTTAGTTTTGATAAAAAATATGACGAACACTTACCAAGCTGCGTATTGGTCCGATCCTTCCTACACCTCCTCAGAAGAGGAGGACGAAAACCGTTACACTATTCTCTATCCTCTATCCTCTAGCCCCTATCCTCAAGCCCCTATCCTCAAGCCTCTATCCTCATATCCTCTATCCTCTATCCTCAAGCCCCTGTCCTCAAGCCTCTATCCTCAATCCTCAAGCCCCTATCCTCAAGCCTCTATCCTCATATCCTCTATCCTCTATCCACATCCTTTTTACTCTTCGTCTATCCTTCATCCTCTATCCTCATATCCTCATATCCTCTATGCTCCAATTTAGCTCTCTTCTCAGGAACACACCTGAATACATGCCAGTACTTCAGGGTTTCCTCTGCGATAGGCTGAGAAGCCATCGCACACACCACACCTTCCATACCCCAGGAAACTACACTTTGAAAAAAAACAACCTGTGGACACCGCTAAAACAAATAGTGCATTAACCCTCCACCATAGAAAATGAAACTGAAAGAAAAGATCAAGGACAGAATAAAGAACGTTAGTTAGGACAGAGCCCTACACACCGAACACTCAAACTCCAAAAAAACTCCCAGCATGCACTGTGTGTGTGAGAGAGAGAGCGAGAGAGAGAGAAAGAGAGAGAAAGAGAGAGAGAGAGAGAGAGAGAGAGAGAGAGAGACCTTAATTAGGGAGGATGGATCAGTGGAATTCCAGCCATTATTATGTACAGTGTTTTTGCTGTTTTTTTGCACTTCCAGTCATCACTGCATGACGTTGATTAATCAGGCTCTTGTTCAAAGTGTGTTTTTCTCCATCATAAAATTAAAATATTGACATAACACATTAATATTTCATTCTTTCCAATGTGTCAAGTAATTAACTTTTTGTTTTCTTATTATTAGGCTGGCTCTAATTGTGTTGCTGTCCTGGGGCTCTGTGGGGTCTGTTTGTGTTTGTAAACAGAGCCCCAGGGCCAGCTGGCTTAGGGGGCTCTTCCCCGGGTTTATCTCTCTGTAGGTGATGGCTTTGTTATGGAAGGTTTGGGAATCGCTTCCTTTTAGGTGGTTGTAGAATTTAACAGCTATTTTCTGGATTTTGATAATTAGCATATATCGGCCTAATTCTGCTCTGCATGCATTATTTGATGTTTAACGTTTTACACAGAGTATATTTTTGAAGAATTCTGCATGCAGAGTCTCAATTTGGTGTTTGTACCATTTTGTGAATTCTTGATTGGTGAGCAGACCCCAGACCTCACAATGATGAAAGGCAATTGTTTCTATAACTGATTCCAGTATTTTTAGCCAGATCCTAATTGGTATGTCAAATGTTATGTTCCTTTAGATGGCATATAAGTCCCTTCTTGCCTTTTCTCTCAGCTCGTTCACAGCTTTGCAGAAGTTACCTGTGGCGCTGATGTTTAGTTTTTTGTGCGCTCTAGGGCAACGTTGGATTTTGTATTTGTGTTCCTGGCAATTTAACTTTTTTTGGAACAGCATTATTATGGTCTTACTGAGATTTACTGTCAGGGCCAAGCTCTCAAAGAATCTGTGCTGCTTTAGGCCTTCCTTTTTGGGGGACAGAAGCACCAGATTATCAGCATACAGTAGACATTTGACTTCAGATTCTAGTAGCGTGAGGCCAGGTGCAGCAAGCAGACTGTTCTAGTGCCCTTGCCAATTTGTTGATAGAGGGTGGGGTTTAAACTGCATCCCTGTCTCACCCCACAGCCCTGTTGAAAGAAATGTGTGTTTTTTTAAACCAATTTTAACCGTGCTATTGTTGTTTACTTTTACTTTTTTTGTTTTGTTTACTTTTTTTTAAACTTTTTTTTACATTTTATAATGTTTCCATCAATTTGTATAGCAGACCCTCAAATCGAGTCAAAAGCTTTGTTCAAATCCACAAGAGAGCTTTCCGAACTAAAGGTTAGCTGATGACCGCTAGCAATGGTTTGCTAACTGATAGCTAGTAGGTAGTTAGCTAGTTAGCTAGCTAGCTTCAGTTGAGGTTTTCCAGTTCGGAGGTAAATAGAAATACATCAGAAAAAAGCACGCAACATTGGATGAGGCGGGTTGCAGGAGAGTATTTAGAAGTTGAGTCTAGATGGATTTCATAATGTTGTATATTTTTACCTCTTTCTATCAATTTGTATTGGAGACCATCGTGTCAAATTGAGTCAAAAAAAAATGTAAATCAACAAAGCATGAGAAGACTTTGACTTTGTTTTGGTTTGTTTGTCAATTAGGGTGTGCAGGGTGAATACGTGGTCTGTCGTACAGTACTTTGGTAAAAATACAATTTGACATTTGCTCAGTTCATTGTTTTCACCGAGGAAATGTACAAATCTGATGTTAATTATAATGCAGAGGATTTTCCCAAGGTTGCTGTTGATGCATATCCCCCACTAGTTATTGGGGTCAAAGTTGTCTCCAAGGATGATGTTAAAGATCTTAAGTGTAGCCAATTGGAATTTGTGTCTGTATATTTTATCATTTAATTGAGGATACCATCAACACCACAGGCTTTTTTGGGAGTTGGAGGGTTTGTATTTTGTCCTGTAGTTCATTGAATATAATGGGTTCTGTTAGTGTTTAATACTTGATTCTAATATTTATTTTTGATCATCTCTATGTTTTTGCTGTTTGTTATGTGTTATAGAGCCAACAAGATGGGAGAAGTGGTTCATCCATACATCTCCATTTGGATAGATAACTCTTCGTGTTGTTGTTTGTTTAGAGTTTTCACAATTTCCCAGAAGTGACTTAGATTCTGTGGATTCTTTAATTACTGATTTCTGACGTGCTGTTCCATCTTTTTCCGTAATATATTTCTGTATTGTTTTAGTGATTCACCATAGCGAAGGCGTAGGTTCAGGTTTTCCGGGTCTCTATGTTTTTTGGTTGGACAGGTTTCTCAATTTATTTTCTTAGGTCTTTGCATTCTTCATCAAACCATTTGTCATTGTTGTTCATTTTCATAAGGTTGTCTGCTTGACTTTTTTAGATTTGATACGGAAGCTGAGAGGTCAAATATAAAGTTTAGGTTTTCTACTGCCAAGTTTAGGTTTTCTACAATGAAACCTTTTCTCCTGGAAGTTGTCTAGAAGGGATTTAATTATTTTTTGCCTAATTGTTTTTTGGTTGATTTCCACGCTATTTTCCTTCCTTCTATAGCATTTCTTAATATTATTCAGTTCCTTTGGCATTGATGCCTCATAATTGAGCATAGCTGTGCTCAAGTAGAGTGTGATTTTGATGTGATCTGATAGTGGTGTCAGTGGGCTGCAGGAGTTGTGACCCATTTCTGTTGGTTATGTTGTCGTAGTTTGTCAGATGGGGGAGGAAATGCTGTCACCTTCAGGTAGGTATTTGTCCCCTGTGTGCTGAGGGTGTCAGGTTCTTGACCAGTTCTGGCATTTAGGTCACCACAGACTTGTACATGTCCCTGGGCCTGGAAATTGTTAATCTCCCCCTCTAGGATAGAGAAGCTGTCTTCGTTAAAGTATGGGGATTCTATTGGGGGGATATAGGTAGCACACATGAAGAAATGTTTCTCTGTTGAGATAATTTCCTTGTTAATTTCTAGACAGATGTAAAATGTTCCTGTATTGACTAATTTAACTGAGTGGGTTAGGTCTGCTCTATACCAAATTAGCATACCCCCTGAGTCTCTTCCCTGTTTCACACCTGGTAGTTTGGTGTATGAGACTACCAGTTTTCTGTAACCTAGAGGTCAACCAATGGGTCCGTCTCCTTTATAGCATTTTTCTTGTAGGATAACAATGTCTGTATTTCCAATTTATTTGATGAAGTCTGGGTTCCTGCTCATAGGCCAAAGGCAGATTACCTCTGACCTTGTATGTTCCAGGATGAGATAGGAAACATTTGTGTTCCATAGTGTCTAGTGTTGTTTTTGTGTGGTTTAGGCCCGGACCATCACAGTAGGTGAGCAGAGCATGTTGAGCATCTGATACATACCTCTTAGGTCGCAGGATGGGGGTTAGGGGGGTGAAATACTGGTGGTTGGGCATGTTGCTCTGCTCAAGGCCTGGGAATGTCCTGCTGTCATGTTGTCATGCTGCGCTTCTCTCTCTCTCACTCACTCTCTCCTCCAACCCTCCCTCTCTCCTCTACCCCCTCCTCTCCCAACCCTCTCTCTTTCTTTCTCCTCCAATATCCTCTCTCTCTCCCTCTCTCCCTCTCCCTATCCCTCTCTCTCCTCAAAACCTCTCGCTCTCTCATTCTCTCTCTCTCTCCCCCGCTCTCCTCTAAACCCCTCCATCTCGTCCAACCCTCTCGCTCTTTCCTCCAACCCTCTCTCTCCCTCTCTCTCTCTCCCATCTACCCCCCCTCTCCTCCAACATCCTCTCTCTCTCCTCCAACCCCCCCCCTCTCTCCTCTAACTCCCCCTCTCTCTTCCAACCCTCTCTCTCTCTCTTTCCTCTAACTCCTCCCCTCTCTCTTTCCTCCAACCCCCTGCCCAGCTCTCTCTCTCCATATCCCTTCCTTTCTTGTCTCTTTCCTACTTACTTTCCTTTCCCATTATCTCAGATCTTACCTGGATGTCAGATAAGCATCATTTTCAAGAGCCTCTTAAAACCGTCCCTCTTTCAAATTCCCTGACAGAAATGGCTTTTCCGTCCATTTGCAGTATGACTAATCATATATACCCTGCATAAGAAAAAAGATTGATTCATGTTTTCCTCTCCACAGACACAAGAGGAAGAGTAGGATAATATTTCCAATTTAATTTATACTGACTGACCTCTGCATTTACAGTTATGAAAGAAGTGCTATTTTTTCCTGTAGTGAATGGTGACAGACTCGTGCAGTGAATGGGAATTACAACCACAGTGTGTATCCATGGACCATAAATACTACAATATTGGGTATTTATGGGCCACACTACTAAGAATGGACACAGAAAGTTAGAAAAAGGGCAAGGAGGGACAAGAGGATGCGGAAGAAGAGGAGGGACAAGAGGATGAGGAAGAAGAGGAGGGACAAGAGGAGGAGGATGAAGGGAATGGACACGAGAAAGAAGAAGAGAAGTAGGGAGGAGGAGGAAGAAGAGGAGGGACACGAGGAGGAGGAAGAAGAGGAGGGACACGAGAATGAGGAATGAGAGGAGGAGGGATGAGAGGATGATGGATGAGAGGAGGGACAAGAGGAGGAGGAGGAAGAAGAGGAGGAAAACAAGGAGGAGGAAGAAGAGGAGGGACACGAGGAGGAGGAAGAAGAGGAGGGACAAGAGGAGGAGGAGGAGGAGGAGGAAGGGAAACGAGGAGAACACGAGAAAGAAGAAGAGAAGTAGGGAGGTGGAGGAAGAAGAGGAGGGACACGAGGATGAGGGATGAGAGGAGGAGGGATGAGAGGATGATGGATGAGAGGAGGGACAAGAGGAGGAGGAAGAAGAGGAGGGAAACGAGGAGGATGAAGATGAGGAGGGACACGAGGAGGAGGAAGAGAAGAAGAGGAGGGACACGAGGATGAGGGATGAGAGGAGGAGGGATGAGAGGATGATGGATGAGAGGAGGGACAAGAGGAGGAGGAAGAAGAAGAGGGAAACGAGGAAGAGGAAGAAGAGGAGGGTCACGAGGAGGAGGAAGAAGAGGGAGGATAGAGGGAGAAGAAAGAGGAAGAAGAGAAAGAACGATGACGTCCCCCCTCCCCAACCAGTCCCTCCTAGTGTTAGCCATGTCCTCTCCGTGCCCTGCCCCTCCTGAACTTAAGCTGTGACTCCTGTCAGCTCCTCAAAATATTATATTATGTGTTGGCTACACGTCGTCGCAGAGACACTAATGTCCACTGAATGGCCTGACCACGCCAGGCCCTGGATCTGTTCAAGGGAAAAAAACAGTCAGTCTGTGTCCCTGTCCCATAGGCTGTCAGTTTCACTCAGTGATGAGAGGATGTGACAGAAAGAGAAAGAGGGAGTGAGAGAGGGAGAAAGAAACAGAGAAAGAGAGTGAGAGAGGGAGAAAGAAACGGAGAAGAGAGAGAGAGAGAAGGAGGGGGCAAAAATAAGAGAGAGTGCGTTCTCAATCACAAGCTATCATTCAAGGACAGCAGAGTCCTGACAGTTTCACAGTGAGCCTCCATTGAACTGAACATCGATACAATGCAAACCCAGATATACCTTCCGTGTGACCTCACAGAGTCAATCCCGCTGTCATGGTGACCCAATGGAGAACCTGGCTGGCAACAGACATCAGAAACCGTCTGTGGCAGCTCCAGGGAGATATAGACGATGGAGATTAAAGGGGGCCTGGCTGGTTTAAAGACAAATTAGCTCCACCTCATCCCCACCAGCCCTGCTGCCTGGATCTTCCGCTCATCTGAGACGGCCTTCAAAGTACAGTTGGCGTTGTGTATTCTGATGAATCTTTTAAGCACCAGTCAGGGGGAATACAACGAAACACAACCATGTTTAAAATATATAGCTATATGTTACAAAGAAAAGACAAAACAAGTTTTGTTGAAATGTCATGTGTGGAGGTGAAGGGGATGGCAAAATCAAATCAAATCAGATTGTATTGGTCACATACACATACAGTATTTAGCAGATGTGATTTCGGGTGTAGCGAAATGCTTGTGTTCCTAGGTCCAACACACATCTAAAAGTAAAATTATGGAATTAAGAAACATATAAAATGTTAGATCATGTGGCCTCGTCTAAAATAAAGTACATATGAAGTACATATTTATGAGACGAGTAAAGCAGTATGTATTCATTATTTAAACATTATTAAAGTGACTAGTGTTCCTTGATTAATGTGGCCAGTGATTCCAAGTCTATGTATATAGGGCAGCAGCCTCTAAGTTGCAGGGTTGTGCAACCGGGTGGAAGCTGGCAAGTGATGGCTGTTTAACAGTCTGATGGCCTTAAGATAGAAGCTGTTTTTCAGTTTCTTGGTCCCAGCTATGATGCACCTGTACTGATCTTGCTTTCTGGATGGAAGCGGGGTGAACAAGCCGTTGCTCGGGTAGTTGATGTCCTTGATGATGTTTTTGGCCTTCCTGTGACATCGGGTGCCGTAGGTGTCCTGGAGGGCAGGTTGTTTGCCACCGGTGATGCGTAGGGCAGACGGCACCACCCTCCGGTGAGCCCTGCGGTTGCGGTTGGAGCAGTTGCAGTACCAGGCGGTGATACAGCCCCACAGGATGCTCTCAATTGTGCATCTGTAAATGTTTGTGAAGGTTTAATTAAGGGGCCAAGCCAAATTTTTTCAGCCTCCTGAGTTTTCTGCACTATTGCACCTTTTTCACCACACTGTGTGGGTGGACAATTTTAGATCGTCAGTGAAGTATACGCCGAGGAACTTGAAGCTTTCCATCTTCTCCACTGCGTTCTCGTCGATGTGGATAGGGGCGTGCTCCCTCTGCTTTTTGCTGAAGTCCATTGTCATGTGTGGAGGTGAAGGAGAAGGGTTGACATGGTACTTTAGGAAGGAAAATGAGTATGCACACGTCAGAGATTATGATTGGTTGTTTGTGTAAGATTAGAGGGAGGTATTTGAAGCAAGGATTTGCATATTCTTGATACCATTTGAAAGGAAACACTTTGAAGTTTGTGGAAATGTGAAAAGAATGTAGGAGAATATAACTCAATAGATCTGGTAAAAGATAATACAAAGAAAAAAACAACCTTTTTTTCTATTTTTTTTGTAATACAAAGGCCGTAGTGTATCATTCCCTCCCACAGAATGATTGAGCTAACGTAGGCTAATGCGATTAGCATGAGGTTGTAAGTAGCAAGAACATTTCCCAGGACATAGACATTTCTGATATTGGCAGAAAGCTTAAATTATTGTTTAATCTAACTGCACTGTCCAATTTGCAGTAGCTATTACAGTGAAATAATGCCATGCTATTGTTTAAGGAGAGTGCACAATGTCGAACATGAAAAGTTATTACTAAACATATTAGGTACATTTGGGCAGTCTTGATACAACATTTTGAACAGAAATGCAATGGTTCATTGGATCAGTCTAAAACTTTGCACACACACTGCTGCCATCTTGTGGAAAAAAATCTAAATTGCGCCTGGGCTGGAATAATACATTATGGCCTTTCACATGCATTTCAAATATGATGGTGCAAAAACATACAAAAGAACGGTTGTTGTTTTCTTTGTGTTGTCTTTTACCAGATCTAATGTGTTATATTCTCCTACATTCCTTTCACATTTCCACAAACTTCAAAGTGTTTCCTTTCAAATGGTACCAAGAATATGCTTCAGTGCCTGAGCTACAGGCAGTTAGATTTGAGTATGTCATTTTTGGCTAAAATTCAAAAAATAGTCAGAGCCAACATCTCCTTATCAAGTAATATAGTTAACTATATTAGTTGATAAGGAGATATTAACTACATTGGTAGATAAGGAGATATTATCTATATTAGTAGATAAGGAGATAATGTCTATTAGTTGATAAGGAGATATTAACTATATTAGTAGATAAGGAGATAATGGCTATTAGTAGATAAGGAGATGTTATTAGTCCTGGAGGTATACCTGTTGATTCTACTGTACCTAGCTGCCAATTCTAACCAGTCTTATTCCAATCGTATCCAGTCCTAACCAGTCTTGTCCATTCGTATCCAGTACTAATCAGTCCTGTGGGTTGTGGACCATTCTTGATACACACGGGCAATGGATGAGGGTGAAAAACCCAGCAGTGTTGCAGTTCTTGCCACAAACCGGTGCGCCATGCACACACTAAATTGATGCACATACTGATTTGTTGCCGAAATTGTTGCAACCCCTATTACTAGCCTGTTCAACCTCTCTTTCGTTTCATCTGAGATCCCCAAAGAATGGAAAGCTGCCGCGTTCATACCCCTCTTCAAAGGGGGATACACTATAGACCCAAACTGTTGTAGACCTATATATATCCTGCCCTGCCTTTCTAAAATCTTTGAAAGCCAAGTTAATAAACAGATCTCCGACTATTTCGAATCGCACTGTACCTTCTCCGCTATGCAATCTGGTTTCCGAGATGGTCATGGGTGCACCTCAGCCACGCTCAAGGTCCTAAACGATATCATAACCGCCATCGATAAAAGACAGTACTGTGCAGCCGTCTTCATCGACCTGGCCAAAGCTTTCGACTCTGTCAATCATCGCATTCTTATCAGCAGACTCAATAGCCTTGGCTTCTCAAATGACTGCCTCGCCTGGTTCACCAACTACTTCTCAGATAGAGTTCAGTGTGTCAAATCGGAGGGCCTGTTGTCCGGACTGGCAGTCTCTATGGGGGTGCCACAGGGTTCAATTCTTGGGCCGACTTTTTTATCTGTATTTCTCAATGATGTCACTCTTGCTGCTGGTGATTCTCTGATCCATCTCTACGCAGACGACACAATTCTGTATACACCTGGCCCTTCCTTGGACACTGTGCTAACAAATCTTCCCAACGAGCTTCAACACCATACAACACTCCTTACGTTGCCTCCAACTGCTTTTAAATGCAAGTAAAACTAAATGCATGCTCTTCAACCGATCGCTGCCCGCACCTGCCCGCCCGTCCAGCATCACTACTCTTGACGGGTCCCAACCTAGAATATGGGGACAACCACAAATACCTGGTTAGATTGTAAACTCTCCTTCCAGACTCACATTAAGCATTGCCAATCCAAAAATACATCTAGAATCTGCTTCCAATTTCAAAACAAACATCCTTCACTCATGCTGCAAAACATACCCTCGTAAAACTGACCATCCTACTGATCCTTGACTTCGGCGATGTCATTTACAAAATAGCCCACCAACACTCTACTCAGCATACTGAATGTAATCTATAACAGTGCCATCCGTTTTATCACCAAAGCCCCATATACTACCCACCACTGCGACCTGTATGCTCTCGTTGGCTGGCCTTCGCTACATATCCGTCCCCAAACCCACTGGCTCCAGGACATCTATAAGTTTTTGCTAGGTAAAGCCCCGCCTCGTCTCAGCTCACTGGTCACCATAGCAACACCCACCCGTTGCACGCGCAACAGCAGTATATTTCACTGGTCATCCCCAAAGCCAACACTTCCTTTGGTCGCCTTTCCTTCCAGTTCTCTGATGCCAATGACTGGAACGAATTGCAAAAGTCTCTGAAACTGGAGTCTTTTATCTCCCTCTCTTTAAGCATCAGCTGTCAGAGCAGCTTACCGATCACTGTACCTGTACACAGCAAATCTGTAAATAGCCCACCCAACTACCTCATCCCCATATTATTACTTATCCTCTTGCTCTTTTGCACCCCAGTATCACTACACATCATCATCTGCACATCCATCACTCCAGTATTAATGCTAAATTGTAATTATTTTCGCCTCTAGGGACTATTTATTGCTCATCTCCCTACTCTTCTACATTTGCACACACTGTATTGAGATTTTTCAATTCTTCTTTTATTTTGTGTTATTGACTGTGCATTTGTTTATATGTAACTCTGTGTCGTTGTTTGTGTCGCGCTGCTTTGCTTTATATTGGCCAGGTTGCAGTTGTAAATGAGAACTTGTTCTCAACTGGCCCATCTGGTTAAATACAGGTGAAATAAATAAATAAATACAAAATAAATAAAACTACTATACCCCGATCAAAGGCACTTAAATATTTTATCCTGCCCATTCACTCTCTGAATGGCACACATACACAATCCATGTCTCAATTGTCTCATCCTTCTTTAACCTGTCTCCTCCCCTTCATTTACACTGATTTGAAGTGGATATAACAAGTGACATCAATAAGGGATCATAGCGTTCACCTGGATTCACCTGTTTAGTCTAAATCATGCTAAAAAGTGTTCTTAATGTTTTGTCCACTAAGTAGACCATAGTAAGGGGGCACTTAGTAGGGACAGGAGGAGGAAGAGGAGGACTCAGGGGAGATGACAGGAGTACAATGACACTTAGCTGAATTTCAGTCAATGTTCTTTACAAGATAAAAATACAAAGCCCCTTTAGCTGTCTCTCTGTCTAAGAAGAACACGATGTGGAGAGAGAGGGGGGGGGAAGAGAGAGATGGAGAGATGGAGATATAGAGTTCTTGAGTGAGCGAGAGCAAGAGGAGAGAGGAGAAAGAGGAGAGAGAGGGAGGAGAGAGGGAGAGGAGAGAGAGGGGAGAGAGAGAGGATAATGAGGCGAGAGAGGAGAGAGCAGAGAAAGAGGAGAGAGAGCAGAGCAAGGAGAGAGAGGAGAGAGAGAATAGAGAGAGGAGAGAGAGAAGAGAGAGAGCAGAAAGAGAGCGAGTGAGTGAAATAATGTCTGCTTAGTTGTGTGATATAATATGAAAGGATGTAAATCAGCAACACCTCGGTGTAGAAGCAGTCCATTCCCCATAGCAGAGAGAGAGAGAGGCTCTGAAAGGAACACTGAACTTCTCAACTACACTCACTCTATGAGGATGACTAAGGATAAATAGACAGACACACACACACACACACACACACACACACACACACACACACACACACACACACACACACACACACACACACACACACACACACACACACACACACACACAGCGGATTGAGATGACTAGTTTGGAGTGGTTTATTGCTAACCACTGTGCTTCTTTGGTAGTTTATTGCTAACCAAGGTTCGGTACACCACCATGAACAAAAAGGCACCACGGGCATACAGTACTCTTGATTATTTTACTATTTCATCCCTCCACAAGAATATAGTACCAACACAAATCTAGGGATTCCAGCTGAGCCGACTGGCCGTTTGTTCTGTTGGTGTCATTGCCAGCCAAGTCGACTGGCCGTTTGTTCTGTTGGTGCCATTGCCAGCCAAGTCGACTGGTCGTTCGTTCCATTGAGGTTCGTTCCACTGCAAGTTGCTGTGCCAAACAAAGATGGTTGCTTACCAGACTCTTCTCCACTATCACTTCAAACAGAAGCTGGAGAACAAGCACACCAACTGAATTTAATTTACATTAACCTGCTATTCTGTTGACATGTCTTTGTATCAGTGGAGGCTGGTGGGAGGGGCAAAAGAGTGGGCTAATTATAAAGGCTGGAATGGAATTGATGTCAAACATGTGGTTTCCATACATTTGATTTGTTTGATTCAGTTCCATTTAGCACTGGATGATGGAACACTGGACGATGGAACAGGAACACTGGATGATGGAACACTGGACGACGGAACAGGAACACTGAACGACGGAAGACTGAACGACGGAACACTGAACGACGGAACACTGGACGACGGAACACTGAACGATGGAACACCGGACGACGGAACACCGGACGACGGAACACCGGGTGACGGAACACCGGACGACGTAACACCGGACGACGGAACACTGAACGACGGAACACCGGACGACGGAACACCGGACGACGGAACACTGAACGATGGAACACCGGACGACGGAACACCGGGTGACGGAACACCGGACGACGTAACACCGGACGACGGAACACTGAACGATGGAACACCGGACGACGGAACACCGGACAACGGAACACTGAACGATGGAACACCGGAATACCGGACGACGGAACATCGGGTGACGGAACACTGGAAGATGGAACACCGGATGATTAAACACTGGGAGTGAAGCGATTTCTTTGACAGAAGAGTAAATAAGTAGCCTATTTATGCATCATAGGCCTACCCAATAATAGCTTTTTTAGCAAAGCTCAGAATGTGTCTCAACCAATTAACAATGCTTGTTTTGACTAACACGTTGTAGAATATTACCTACAGTATGGTGTTATCATACATCCGAACTCATAACCTAACAGGCATTTTGAAAAGACATCGAACTAATGAACCTTGACATCTTCTATGGAGACCTAGAAGAAGCTGCCTGATGCATTTCAACATGTACATTACCACAAGTAGCTGGTCAAAGTTTCATCTGTGTGGGCTGTGGGGATGTACCATCGTTCAAAGTAGAGCAGGTGCATCAGCAATGGTGATTCATTGAGATGGCATTAAAACCGGTATTAAACCTGCACTACCATTACCTATGGAGAAATGTTAGACGTTTTTTCCTTCAGAGTTATTAGAATCCTGTCACTATAAATCTACCTAAAGATATGCAACGCAGTATAAGCTGATTAAATAACTGTGAGCATTAAGATTTTCCCTCCTCTTTTCCTGACTCATCAAATTCCCATGTAAACATTTTTAGTTTTCTCACTCACAGCTCTGTCTACCCATTCACAAAGCTCTGTTTACCCCATCACATAGCTCTGTCTACCCTATTACAGAGTTCTGTCTACAACACCACAGAGCTCTGTGTACCCCATCTTAGAGCTCTGTATACCCCATCACAGATCTGTCTACCCCATCACAGAGCTCTCTCAACCCCATTACAGAGCTATGTTTACCCCAAAAGAGGGCTATATCTACCCAATTACAGAACTCTGTCTACCCCATCACAAATCTTTGTTTACCCCATCACATATCTGTCTTCCCCATCACAGATCTCTGTCTTCCCCATCACAGATCTCTGTGTACCCCATCGCAGAACTCTGTCTACCCCATCACAGAGCTCTCTCAACCCCATTACAGAGCTCTGTCTACCCCAAAAGAGGGCTATATCTACCCAATTACAGATCTCTGTCTACCCCATCGCAGAGCTCTGTCTACCCCATCACAAATCAAATCAAAATCAAATCAAATGTGCAGTATTTATATAGCCCTTTGTACATCAGCTGATATCTCAAAGTGCTGTACAGAAACCCCACCTAAACCCCCAAACAGCAAGCAATGCAGGTGTTGAAGCACGTTGGCTAGGAAAAACTCCCTAGAAAGGCCAAAACCTAGGAAGAAACCTAAAGAGGAAGCAGGCTATGAGTGGTGGCCAGTCCTCTTCTGACTGTTTTGGGTGGAGATTATAACAGAACATGGCCAAGATGTTCAAATGTTCATAAATGACCAGCATGGTAAAATAAGAGGTCTGGGACAGGTAGAACGTCCGGTGAACAGGTCAGGATTCCATAGCCGCAGGCAGAACAGTTGAAACTGGAGCAGCAGCAAGGCCAGGTGGGAAAGCAATGAGTCATCCTGCCAGGTAGTCCTGAGGCATGGTCCTAGGGCTCAGGTCCTCCGAGAGAGAGAAAGCAAGAGAGAAAGAGAGAATTAGAGAGAGCATACTTAAATTCACACAGGACACCAGATAAGACAGGAGAAGTACTCCAGATATAACAAACTGACCCTAGCCCCCCGACACAAACTACTGCGGCATAAATACTGGAGGCTGAGACAGGAGGGGTCAGGAGACACTGTGGCCCCATCCGATGATACCCCCCCCGGACAGGACCAAACAGGAAGGATATAACCCCACCCACTTTGCCAAAGCACAGCCCCCACACCAATAGAGGGATATCTTCAACCACCAACTTACCATCCTGAGACAAGGCCGAGTATAACCCACAAAGATCTCCGCCACGGCACAACCCAAGGGGAGGGCGCCAACCCAGACAGGAAGATCACATCAGTGACTCAACCCACTCAAGTGAATCACCCCTCCTAGGGACGGCATGAAAGAGCACCAGTAAGCCAGTGACTCATCACTAATGTAATAGGGATAGAGGCAGAGAATCCTAGTGGAAAGAGGTGAACCGGCCGAGCAGAGACAGCAAGGGTAGTTCGTTGCTCCAGAGCCTTTCCGTTCACCTTCACACTCCTGGGCCAGACTACATTCAATCATATGACCCACTGAAGAGATGAGTCTTCAGTAAAGACTTAAAGGTTGAGACCGAGTTTGCGTCTCTCACCGGGGTAGGCAGACCATTCCATAAAAATGGACCTCTATAGGAGAAAGCCCTGCCTCCAGCTGTTTGCTTTGAAATTCTAGGGACAATTAGGAGGCCTGATCAGAGAGATAGGTAGGAGCAAGCCCATGTAATGCTTTGTAGGTTAACAGTAAAACCTTGAAATCAGCCCTTGCCTTGAGAGGAATCCAGTGTAGGGAGGCTAGCACTGGAGTAATATGATCACATTTTTTGGTTCTAGTCAGGATTTTAGCAGCCGTATTTAGCACTAACTGAAGTTTATTTAGTGCTTTATCCGGGAAGCAGGAAAGTAGAGCATTGCAGTGGTCTAACCTAGAAGTAACAAAAGCATGGATACATTTTTATGCATCATTTTTGGACAGAAAGTTTCTGATTTTTACAATGTTATGTAGATGTAAAAAAGCTGTCCTTGAAACAGTCTTGATATTTTCGTCAAAAGAGAGATCAGGGTCCAGAGTAACGCCGAGGTCCTTCACAGTTTTATTTGAGACGACTGTACAACCATTAAGATTAATTCAACAGAATATATTTTTGTTTCTTGGGACCTAGAACAAGCATCTCTGTTTTGTCCGAGTTTAGAAGTAGAAAGTTTGCAGCCATCCACTTCCTTATGTCTGAAACACAGGCTTCTAGCGAGGGCAATTTTGGGGCTTCACCAGGTTTCATTGAAATGTAAAGCTGTGTGTCATCCGCATAGCAGTGAAAGTTAACATTATGTTTTCGAATGACATCCCGCAGAGGTAAAATATATAGTGAAAACAATAGTGGTCCTAAAACGGAACCTTGAGGAACACCAACATTTACAGTTGATTTGTCAGAGGTCAAACAATTCACAGAGACAAACTGATATCTTTCCGACAGATAAGATCTAAACCAGGCCAGAACTTGTTCTTGTAGACCAATTTGGGTTTCCAATATCTCAGAAAGAATGTGGTGATAGATGGTATCAAAAGCAGCACTAAGGTCTAGGAGCCCGAGGACAGATGCAGAGCCTCGGTCTGATGCTATTAGTCATTTACCACCTTCACAAGTGCAGTTTCAGTGCTATGATGGGGACTAAAACCAGATTGAAGCATTTCGTATACATTGTTTGTCTTCAGGAAGGCAGTGAGTTGCTGAACAACAGCCTTTTCAAAAACATTTGAGAGGATTGCAAGATTCGATATAGGTCGATAGTTTTTTATATTTTCAAGGGTCAAGGTTTGGCTTAAGTTTGGTACGCATCCGGTGGATAGAGAGCCGGTTAATATGTTCAACATAGGAGGGCCAAGCACAGGGAGCAGCTCTTTCAGCAGTTTAGCTGGAATAGGGTCCAGTATGCAGCTTGATGGTTTAGAGGCCATGATTATTTTCATCAGTGTCAAGGGATATAGTACCTTTAACAGGATTCTTCCTGGGAAGGAGAGGCGGACCAAAATGCAGCGTGGTTATAATTCATGGTTCTTTAATAATGAAACTATACATGAATAAACTACAAAAACAAGAAACGTGAAAACCCGAAACAGTCCCGTGTGGTACAAACACTGACACAGGAGACAACCACCCACAAAACCCAACACAAAACAGGCTACCTAAATATGGCTCCCAATCAGAGACAATGACTAACACCTGCCTCTGATTGAGAACCATATCAGGCCCAAACACAGAAACAGACAAACAAGACATCCAACATAGAATGCCCATTCAGATCACACCCTGACCAAACAAAACATAGAAACATACAAAGCAAACTATGGTCAGGGTGTGACAGTACTAAAACACTTCAGTGTCTCTCTTGATCCTAAGTCCTGGCAGAGTTGTGCAGACTCGGGACAACTGAGCTTTGAAGGAATACGCAGATTTAAAGAGGAGTCTGTAATTTGCTTTCTAATAATGACGATCTTTTCCTCAAAGTAGTTCATGAATTAATTACTGCTGAAGGGAAAGCCATTCTCACTTGGGGAATGTTGCTTTTTAGTTAGCTTTGCGACAGTATCAAAAATACATTTAGGATTGTTCTTATTCTCCTCAATTAAGTTGGAAAAATAGGATGATCACAGAGCTCTGTCTACCCCATCACAGAGTTCTGTCTACCCCATTACAGACATCTGTCTAACCCATCACAAAGTTCTGTCTACCCCATCACAGAACTCTGTCTACCCTATTACAGAGCTCTGTCTACCCTACTACAGAGCTCTGTCTACCCCATCACAGAACTCTGTCTACCCTATTACAGAGCTCTGTCTACCCTACTACAGAGCTCTGTCTACCCCATCACAGAACTCTGTGTAACACATCACAGAGCTATGTCTACCCCACTACAGAGCTCTGTCTACCCCGTCACAGATCTCTGTCTACCCCATCACAGAGCTCTGTCTACCCCATCACAGAATTCTGTCTACCCCATTACAGACCTCTGTCTAACCCATTACAAAGCTCTGTCTACCCCATCACAGAGCTCTGTCTCTCCCATCACAGAGCACTGATGGAATGGGCATTTACACTAGTCTTGTGGTTACTGTACATGGAGCCAAACTGTTAGAAGTAGCGAGCCTGGAATTGTGTGCTTTATAACCTTTTGGCCGATCTGCAAATCAGTAAAGTCTGACATGCTCCACTGTAGCAGGTCAAACTGGGTTACAGTAACTGGAAATGTACAGTACCATCTTCAGAGACATCGAGAGAGAGAGAGAGAGAGAGAGAGAGAGAGAGAGAGAGAGAGAGAGAGAGAGAGAGAGAGAGAGAGAGAGAGTTATATATATATATATGTTATACATACTGTGTAAGTCTTGTCTTCCCAATGCTACAAAAACAGTAGAACAAAAGTTATGGACAGCGTATGCAAATGACTAAGCTTTCAATCGCTTCCTAACGATACCAGTTTCCTTCTGTGGCTGTCACAAGCTTCATGGAAAATCTCATCTGTTGATTATAATGTGTCAGATATCTTCATTAAGGCGTATCCAGAGAAACAGAGAGGGGAAACGTCTGGCAGAGAGGACAAATAAACAGAGAGAAAAGAGAAAAAAGGTGAGAAACAGTGAGATGTACAAACCAGAAAGAGGGGGCTTAGACAGATGAGGGAGATAGATAGAGAGAGAAAGAGAGGGGGCTTAGACAGATGAGAGAGAGAGAGAGAGAGAGAGAGAGAGAGAGAGAGAGAGCTTAGACAGATGAGATAGAGGGAGCTGAGAGAGAGAGAGAGAGAGAGAGAGAGAAAGAGAGAGAGAGGGAAAGAGAGAGAGAGAGAGAGAGAGAGAGAGAGAGAGAGAGAGGGAAAGAGAGAGAGGGGGCATCAAAGGGAACGATGTGTCGCTGCGGCTCCCAGCCTGGCATAAAGATGCAAGGGCTCCCAGTCTGACAGAGACACTGGTGCTCCCAGCCCGACAGAGACATTGCCTTTTCAAGGCCTGTCAGCCTGATAGCATGTTAACTCACACCTATTTAGTTTGTTTGGGAGGGAGATGAACATATGAAGATGATGCCTTAGTGTATAAGCAAGAGTGGAATTGGTCTTTGGACTGAATGGGTATGAACTACAGTAAACAGTGCAGAGTAAAAACAGCAGCCATGCTGGACGTCAGCCACCCAGAGCTCCTCTAGCGTTCTCAGACGTCAGTCACTCAGAGCTCCTCTAGAGTTCTGTTAGGACTCAGACCTCAGTCACTCATAGCTCCTCTAGACTTCTGTGAGGACTCAGACCTCAGTCAATTAGAGCTCCTCTAGAGTTCTCAGACCTCAGTCACTCAGACCTCCTCTAGAGTTCGGTTAGGACTCCGTCACCCAGAGCTCCTCTAGAGTTCTGTAAGGACTCAGACCTCAGTCAGTCAGAACTTCTCTAGAGTTTTGTAAGAACTCAGACATCAGTCAATCAGAGCACCTCTAGACTTCTGTGAGGACTCAGTCCTCAGTCACCCAGAGCTCCTCTAGAGTTCTGTTACTACTCAGTCACCCAGAGCTCGTCTAGTTCTGTTAGGACTCAGTAACCCAGAGCTCCTATAGAGTTCTGTTAGGACTCAGACCACAGTCACTCAGAGCTCCTCTAGAGTTCTGTGAGGACTCAGTCCTCAGTCACCCATAGAGCTCCTCTAGAGTTCTGTTAGGACTCAGTAACCCAGAGCTCCTCTAGAGTTCTGTTAGGACTCAGACCACAGTCACTCAGAGCTCCTCTAGTGTTCTGTAGACCCTAGTCACCTCCTGACCTCAGTCAGTAAGAGCTCCTCTAGAGTTCTGTAAGGACTCAGACCTAAGTCACTCAGAGCTCCTCTAGAGTTCTGTGAGGACTCAGACCTTAGTCACTCAGAGCTCCTATAGAGTTCTGTGAGGACTCAGACCACAGTCACTCGGAGCTCCTCTAGAGTTCTGTTAGGACTCAGACCTCAGTCACTCAGAGCTCCTCTAGAGTTCTGTGAGGACTCAGACTTCATTCACATATAGCTCCTCTAGAGTTATTTAAGGACTCAGACCTCAGTCACTCAGAGCTCCTCTAGAGTTCTGTAAGGACTCAGACCTCAGTCACTCAGATCACCTCTAGAGTTCTCAGACCTCAGTCACCCAGAGCTGCTTTAGAGTTCTGTTAGGACTCAGTCACCCAGAGTTCCTCTAGAGTTATTTTAGGACTCAGACATCAGTCACTCAGAGCTCCTCTAGAGTTCTGTAAGGACTCAGACCTCAGTCACTCAGAGCTCCTCTAGAGTTCTGTAAGGACTCAGACCTCAGTCACTTAGAGCTCCTCTAGAGTTCTGTGAGACCTCAGCCACCCAGAGCTCCTCTAAATCACATAGGCCAGGCTGTAGTGTTTAGAATTGATGTTGATATGAACCCATTCCACCCATTCCACCTATTCAACACACACAAGGTAAGGTCAATGATCATACATCCACAATAGACTAAGTCTCCTGGAGCTGGGTACAGCTTCTCCATTGTTAAACATTGTGAGGTTCTTGCAGTTACATCACAGAATAAGACAGACATATTTTGGTTGATATTTTTTATTTCTCTTGAAACTATATGTTTAAAGCCTATCCTATTTGAAAATGTATGCTAATAGCATTATGATATTGTTACTACCATTAATCTACTGAATACAAAATACAATGCATTACGCCTAATCAAGGACCTTGCACTGGTCCATTAAAAAGTAATATTCCGTGCTGTTAAATAATATGCCAAGTGTATTAAATATGACTGTGTTACATCAATGTGAATGCTTACATTTTAAGAAGGAGAAAAAACCAAACTATGTTTTTGTTGTAGGCACTTTAAACAGGGAGCCCGATTAATCGACGTCATGGAGTCATGTCTGGAAGTCCAAAAAACACTTTACGGAATAATCAGGCTTGTTTTTGAAAAATTAGTGAAAATGTGTAGTTTTTGTAAGTGGCTCCCATTTTGGCTGTAGTGTTTGTAGTGCGTTCCGGTGAGGGTGTGCATTTCGTTATTTATCTCCGGTAACAACAATACTATGCACCATCTTAAATTTGAAAATGTATTTACATATTAGGGTGCCTGAGGGTTGATTATAAACGTTGTAATTACTATCGGCCAGTCTCACACTGTAATTACTATAGTCCAGTCTCACACTGTAATTACTATAGTCTAGTCTCATACTGTAATTACTATAGGCCAGTCTCATACTGTAATTACTATAGACCAGTCTCATACTGTAGCTACTAAAGACCAGTTTCATACTGTAGCTACTAAAGGCTAGTTTCATACTGTAGCTACTAAAGGCCAGTTTCATACTGTAGCTACTAAAGGCCAGTATCATACTGTAGCTACTAAAGGCCAGTCTCATACTATAGGCCAGTCTCATACTATAGCTACTATAGGCCAGTCTCATACTGTAATTAGTATAGGCTAGTCTCACACTGTAATTACTATAGTCTAGTCTCATACTGTAATTACTATAGGCCAGTCTCATACTGTAATTACTATAGACCAGTCTCATACTGTAGCTACTAAAGACCAGTTTCATACTGTAGCTACTAAAGGCTAGTTTCATACTGTAGCTACTAAAGGCCAGTTTCATACTGTAGCTACTAAAGGCCAGTTTCATACTGTAGCTACTAAAGGCCAGTCTCATACTATAGGCCAGTCTCATACTATAGCTACTATAGGCCAGTCTCATACTGTAATTAGTATAGGCTAGTCTCATACTATAATTACTATAGGCCAGTCTCAGACTGTAGCTACTATAGGCCAGTCTCATACCATAATTACTATAGGCCCGTCTCATACTGTAGCTACTAAAGGCCACTTTCATACTGTATCTACTAAAGGCCAGTCTCATACTATAGGCCAGTCTCATACTATAGCTACTATAGGCCAGTCGCATACTGTAATTACTACAGGCCAGTCTCATACTGTAGCTACTAAAGGCCAGTTTCATACTGTAGATACTAAAGGCCAGTCTCATACTATAGGCCAGTCTCATACTATAGCTACTATAGGCCAGTCTCTTACTATAGCTACTATAGGCCAGTCTCAAACTGTAGCTACTATAGGCCCGTCTCATACTGTAGCTACTAAAGGCCTGTTTCATACTGTAACTACTATAGGCCCGTCTCATACTGTAACTAATATAAGCCAGTCTCATACTGTAACTACTATAGGCCAGTCTCATACTGTAGTTACTACAGGCCAGTCTCATACTGTAGCTACTAAAGGCCAGTCTCATACTGTAGCTACGAAATGCCTCTTCATACTGTAACTACTATAGGCCATTCTCATACTGTAACTACTACAGGCCAGTCTCATACTGTAACTTCTATAGGCCAGTCTCATACTGTAATTACTATAGGCCAGTCTCATACTATAATTACTATAGGCCAGTCTCATACTATAGGCCAGTCTCATACTGTAGCTACTATAGGCCAGTCTCATACTGTAATTACTATAGGCCAGTCTCATACTGTAATTACTAAAGGCCAGTCTCATACTGTAATTACTATAGGCCAGTCTCAAACTGTAGCTACTATAGGACAGTCTCATACTGTAATTACTATAGGCCAGTCTCATAATGTAGCTACTATAGACAAGTATCATACTGTAGCTACTAAAGGCCAGTTTCATACTGTAGCTACTAAAGGCCAGTATCATACTATAGGCCAGTCTCATACTATAGCTACTATAGGGCTGTCTCATACTGTAGCTACTATAGGCCAGTCTCATACTATGGCTACTATAGGGCTGTCTCATACTGTAGCTACTATAGGCCAGTCTCATACTGTAGCTACTATAGGGCTGTCTAATACTGTAGCTACTATAGGCCAGTCTTATACTGTAGCTACTATAGGCCAGTCTCATACTGTAGCTACTATAGACTTCTACATACTGTAGCTACTATAGGCCAGTATCATACTATAATTACTATAGGCCAGTCTCAAACTGTAGCTACCATAGGCCAGTCTCATACCGTAATTACTATAGGCCCGTCTCATACTGTAGCTACTAAAGGCCACTTTCATACTGTAGCTACTAAAGGCCAGTCTCATACTATAGGCCCGTCTCATACTATAGCTACTATAGGCCAGTCTCATACTGTAATTACTATAGGCCAGTCTCATACTGTAGCTACTAAAGGCCAGTTTCATACTGTAGATACTAAAGGCCAGTCTCATACTATAGGCCAGTCTCATACTATAGCTACTATAGGCCAGTCTCATACTGTAGTTACTATAGGGCTCTACATACTGTAGATAATTTAGGCCTCTACATACTGTAGCTACTATAGGCCAGACTCATACTGTAGCTACTAAAGGCCAGTCTCATACTGTAGCCACTATAGGCCAGTCTCATACTGTAGCTACTATAGGCCAGTCTCATACTGTGGCTACTATAGACTTCTACATACTGTAGCTACTATAGGCCAGTCTCACACTGTAGCTACTATAGACGTCTACATACTGTTGCTACCATAGGCCAGTCTCACACTCTAGCTACTATAGGCCAGTCTCATACTGTAACTACTATAGGCCAGTCTCATACTGTAGCTACAATAGGCTCATACGGTAGCTACTGTTGGCCAGTCTCATACTGTAGCTACTATAGGCCTCTACATACTGTCGCTTTTATAGGCCAGTCTCAAACTGTAGCTACTATAGGGGAGTCTCATACTGTAGTTACTTTTGGCCAGTCTCATACTGTAGCTACTATTGGCCCGTCTCATACTGTAGTTACTATAGGCCAGTCTCATACTGTATCTACTATAGGCCCATTTCATACTGTAGCTACTTCAGGCCCATCTCATACTGTAGCTACTAAAGGCCCTTCTTATACTGTAGCTACGATAGGCCCGTCTCATACTGTAGCTACTACAGGCACGTCTCATACTGTAATTACCATAGGCCAGTCTCATACTGTAGCTACTACAGGCACGTCTCATACCGTAGCTACTGTTGTGTCTTTGGCTATGCCGGATTAAGTGATATGACATGCTATTCCATAAAATAATTCCTCTGTAATTAATATTACCTGATTGAGCTAATCATGTAAATGTAATTAACTAGAAAGTCGGGGCACCACAAAATAATGTTTATTGAGCTGTTATCTTCCGAATAAAGTATTAAAGACCTGGTAGTCTATTTCCTCAATAGCAGTCAATATTAATCGTCACCTTATTCAGTCTCATCTGAAAGTTGTAAATTCTTGGTTATCTTCACCAACCCTGGCTAACAAGTTGCAATACAACATTTGGTTTAATTATTTATTTACTAAATACCTAAACAATCACACAGGACTACACATACACAGGATGGGTCATACATTGGTTACTAATTATGTCATACATGAAAATGCATGTCCCTGGTGGACGGAGCCGATATGACGGCTGGTTACGCAAAGGAAAGGGGGTTGGGATTGAATGAAAGAGCGAGAAGACTGAGGAACAAAAGGTTTTGTGTCTCTATCGGACTATGCTATTCTAAGCTATGCTATCATAAATACAGAATCTTATGCATTCTAAGTAACCGCCAATTTGAAAAAGGGAAAAAGCAATACATATTTACTCTGAGCTACGCTTAGATCGATTGGTCGTAGATGGAAGGCCAGGTTGTTCTTTGAAGAATGTCTGGTTGTAGAAAGATTCTTGGTAGTAACGTCGTCGTGTGGTAGAACAGATACTCTGTCCGTCCTTTCCTAGCCCACGTTTACAGCTGCTTTTACTAACGCAACGGCTAGTGAATAAGAATTCAAAGTTCATACCAAGTTGCCATGCTATATGCTCATGCTATATTCTGCCTGGTATAGTTGAAATTCATCCTTCCGGCGTGTAGATCGTCACCTTCACGTTGAGATTCGATGAAGAACAAGGTTCTTGTCTTTCAACCAGAGATCACGCTGAGGTTGGCTTAGTTCTGTAGGCAATCTTGTCCTTTTACAGTTTTTTTCGATTGCTAAACGACAGTGGACACAACTGGAGTCACATGTGCAAAACTCTAACTACAGTCTGCACAGCAGCAGTTCATGTAGACCAAACTCTAGTTTGTTTTTCATTGCTTGAACACAGTTTTCAAAACTCTACACACTTATCCCATGACTTTAACCACAACCTGCACAACACTGTGGATTTACAGCACTTTGTTCAAATGCTAACACACTGCTGTCAAAACTGTGAACCACACATTCAAAACGGAATAGATTTCAGCCTTGTGCCTTTCAAACACTGCTGATTGCAATTTCAGCTGAAAGGCTAAGCAGGTGTCTTGTTTTAGACTTGTTAGTGAACACACACACATATTACAGTATATATAGGTAGAGCTCAGAAAGACTCATTTTGGAAATGGAACAAGGAAGATGGGTTCGTGGAGGGAGAAGGGTGGCAGGGAGTGGGCGGATGCGTGGAGGAAGACAAAGAAGACAAAGAGCTGTTATTTCAGATGAAATAAGGGCTACACTTATAGACCATGTCGTGAACCATGGTCTCTCATTGAGAGAGGCAGGGTTGAGGGTGCAACCCAATCTGCAAAGATCCACAGTGGCATCTGTAATGCGAATTTTCCATCATGCAAACAGGTGAGAGTTACATCCTTACAGTAAATAAAAACATTACAGGAATCTATTTTGTATTGCAGTTATATAATATTTACACAGATATATATTACAGTAAGTTTGACTGTAAAATATATTTTTACAACAGGACCCAAAGGCTGCCCCCAACAGGGGGAAGAGAAAATATATTTTCAGATGCGCAGAAAAATGCTATTGTTGACATGGTTGTTGTCAACAATGCAATAAAACTGCGGGAGATTCAAGATAGAGTGCTCGCTGATAATGATATATTTGAAAATGTAAATTATGTCAGCACAACAACTATTGCTCGAGTCCTAAATAAACACCAAGTTACAATGAAACAGTTATACACTGTACCGTTCGAGAGAAACAGTGAACGGGTAAAAGAGCAAAGATACCAATATGTCCAGGTAAGACGTCTGAGGTTACGTACACAGCTATACAAAATATTTACAGTAAAAAAAAAAACTAGCATTTCTACAGTAAAACTGTGCACTTACTGTTTTTCAGAGAGTAATGGAGGTGGAAGCACTGGAAAGACCACATTCATTTGTATTTATCGATGAAGCTGGATTTAACTTTGCCAAAACACGGCGCAGAGGAAGGAATGTTATAGGTCAAAGGGCCACTGTGGAGGTTCCAGGCCAGAGGGGGGGAAATATCACCATGTGTGCTGCAATGGCCAATGATGGTTTGCTTCTCAACACAAAACTCATTGGCCCATACAACACAGAAAGGCTTATAGCTTTCCTAGAACAGCTCTATGCTCAGCTAGTGCCAGCAGAACCGGGGGAGCCAGTAAGAAACCCCCAAGTTTTTGTCATAGTTTGCGATAACGTTGCTTTTCACCACTCTGCAGCTGTCACAGATTGGTTTGCAGCACATCACAGATTTATGGTTTTGTACCTGCCTGCATATTCACCCTTCCTCAACCCAATAGAGGAGTTTTTCTCTGCCTGGAGGTGGAAAGTGTTTGGTCACCACCCACATGACCAAATGTCTCTTTTGGAAGCCATGCGTGCCGGATGTGAGGACACGAGTCCAGAGGACTGCCAGGGATGGATAAGGCACTCCAAAAGGTTCTTCCCCAGGTGCATGGCAAGAGAAAACATTAGATGTGATGTTGAAAAAAACCTGTGGCCTGATGCTAGAGAGAGGCAGGATTAGCCCCTCAATTATTTGTTCGAATTACAGTATGTACTTTTAGTTTCTACCTTTTTTTCTCATTACTGTAATTCCGTAAATTACTACAGACTATTGAAGCAAACTGCTAATTTTAATTTACCTTAAAGAATTGTTATGTTCTAAAAAATGTAATAAATCATGTGAAAGAATGTCACTCTTTTCTTTGAAGAAAATATTACTTTGTATGAAGTCACTGAAATTGTTCAAACTGTAAAGATGAAAAGTTTGTATTTTCTGTATTGGTGTTTGATGCTAGTGTTTTTACTCTCAGTGTGTTCTGAGTGACAGTGTGTGTTATCTCAGTGAGGGTTGTGCATAGTGTTTGGCTGCACTGAGCGTGTTTTGAGCCATGTGTTAAGAATTGTGTTGCTTGGAATGAGTTTTGCAGGTGATGTGAACTGTTTAGCTCAGGTGACTGTTGGTAGTGCAGACTGTAGTTAGAGTTTTGCACATGTGACTCCAGTTGTGCCCACTGTCGTTTAGCAATCAAAAAAAACTGTAACGCAGGGACCGCAAGTCCTCACATCCTTGGAATAGAAAGTCGGATTTTTGTCAACGGCTTATATCGTGGTGAAGAGAAGGGTGTATTTCATAGTTTACAACCAATGTCTGTTCACTTGGACGGGGCCTCTGAGTGAGCAGAGTCTTTACTGTAAAAACAATTCTGTCATTTAGAAGATAAATTTACATTTAGTCTTTTCACAAATAGCTTCATATTTAACCATTTAAATTGCACAACAATTCCAGGCACGTAAAAACAGCTCTTGAGTAAGGTTCTGTGTGTGTATGTGCGCACGTGTGTGTCTTTGTGTGTGTGTGTGTGTGTGTGTGTGTGTGTGTGTGTGTGTGTGTGTGTGTGTGTGTGTGTGGGACCTTGCTTTTCTCCTCCTTGTTTTCTATGCTGATTTTTTTTTTTTAAAGGTGCAGAATAAACGATCGCACTTATCGTGGTGTGTATTGAACCAACGCTGCGTGTGTGTGTGTGTGTGTTCAGGCAAACAGCATGAATATAATCAGCATGCTAATACCGATGATAGTGTGAGTTGTTCTGAATGGCGACGGGAATAGAAGGTGTTTTCTTCGCATCATCATCACAGGGTGACCTTACACGCTCACATCACCTTTCCTCTCAGGGGTGTCAGCGTTAAAAAAAAAAATCCTGTAATTTCTCTGTTCTGCTCCCGGCTCCTCTTTTCAATTACAACCTTCAAAACTTTCAATGGAAACTATTACAAAAGAAGAAGAAGAAGAAGAAGCCCTGTGCAATATCTACGTCTGGGAAATAGGATGTGAATTTATGGAAAGGTCAAAATTAAATCAGAAAGGATGAATCCTTTAGAGAGCAGAGCAGGAATCCAAATGACCGTCACTTCATGAAAGTTGTAGAGATATGTAGGCTTCGCTGGAGTGGCTGCTGGCAAGGGCTACTTCACATTGGGTTATAGAGAACTTTACGTGTGTTTTCATAGGGGTGGGGGGCTTCGTAAACTAATGTGCTACAGTGAATTTCCCGTATCCCATATAAGCCCTGCACGTGTTAGACCTAAAACAAACTGGTGTGTACAATACAAAGCCAATAGGTAACTAGTTTGAGCAGCTGTCCAAATAAAAAAAAGCCTTGATGACCGAACACTATTCAACATAGACAGCAGCTGTGGATCTGAAGGGTAGAGAAGCACAATGCATTTAACACAGCTGTGGATCTGAAGGGTATAGTGTAGCACAATGCATTTAACACAGCTGTGGATCTGAAGGGTATAGTGTAGCACAATGCATTTAACACAGCTGTGGATCTGAAGGGTATAGTGTAGCACAATGCATTTAACACAGCTGTGGATCTGAAGGGTATAGTGTAGCACAATGCATTTAACACAGCTGTGGATCTGAAGGGTATAGTGTAGCACAATGCATTTAACACAGCTGTGGATCTGAAGGGTATAGTGTAGCACAATGCATTTAACACAGCTGTGGATCTGAAGGGTAGTGGAGCACAATGCATTTAACACAGCTGTGGATCTGAAGGGTAGAGAAGCACAATGCATTTAACACAGCTGTGGATCTGAAGGGTATAGTGTAGCACAATGCATTTAACACAGCTGTGGATCTGAAGGGTATAGTGTAGCACAATGCATTTAACACAGCTGTGGATCTGAAGGGTATAGTGTAGCACAATGCATTTAACACAGCTGTGGATCTGAAGGGTATAGTGTAGCACAATGCATTTAACACAGCTGTGGATCTGAAGGGTATAGTGTAGCACAATGCATTTAACACAGCTGTGGATCTGAAGGGTATAGTGTAGCACAATGCATTTAACACAGCTGTGGATCTGAAGGGTAGTGGAGCACAATGCATTTAACACAGCTGTGGATCTGAAGGGTAGTGGAGCACAATGCATTTAACACAGCTGTGGATCTGAAGGGTATAGTGTAGCACAATGCATTTAACACAGCTGTGGATCTGAAGGGTATAGTGTAGCACAATGCATTTAACACAGCTGTGGATCTGAAGGGTATAGTGTAGCACAATGCATTTAACACAGCTGTGGATCTGAAGGGTATAGTGTAGCACAATGCATTTAACACAGCTGTGGATCTGAAGGGTATAGTGTAGCACAATGCATTTAACACAGCTGTGGATCTGAAGGGTATAGTGTAGCACAATGCATTTAACACAGCTGTGGATCTGAAGGGTAGTGGAGCACAATGCATTTAACACAGCTGTGGATCTGAAGGGTATAGTGTAGCACAATGCATTTAACACAGCTGTGGATCTGAAGGGTAGAGAAGCACAATGCATTTAACACAGCTGTGGATCTGAAGGGTAGAGAAGCACAATGCATTTAACACAGCTGTGGATCTGAAGGGTAGTGGAGCACAATGCATTTAACACAGCTGTGGATCTGAAGGGTAGAGAAGCACAATGCATTTAACACAGCTGTGGATCTGAAGGGTAGAGAAGCACAATGCATTTAACACAGCTGTGGATCTGAAGGGTATAGTGTAGCACAATGCATTTAACACAGCTGTGGATCTGAAGGGTATAGTGTAGCACAATGCATTTAACACAGCTGTGGATCTGAAGGGTATAGTGTAGCACAATGCATTTAACACAGCTGTGGATCTGAAGGGTATAGTGTAGCACAATGCATTTAACACAGCTGTGGATCTGAAGGGTATAGTGTAGCACAATGCATTTAACACAGCTGTGGATCTGAAGGGTATAGTGTAGCACAATGCATTTAACACAGCTGTGGATCTGAAGGGTAGTGGAGCACAATGCATTTAACACAGCTGTGGATCTGAAGGGTAGAGAAGCACAATGCATTTAACACAGCTGTGGATCTGAAGGGTAGAGAAGCACAATGCATTTAACACAGCTGTGGATCTGAAGGGTAGTGGAGCACAATGCATTTAACACAGCTGTGGATCTGAAGGGTAGAGAAGCACAATGCATTTAACACAGCTGTGGATCTGAAGGGTAGAGAAGCACAATGCATTTAACACAGCTGTGGATCTGAAGGGTAGTGGAGCACAAGGCAATTAACACAGCTGTGGATCTGAAGGGTAGTGGAGCACAAGGCATTTAACACAGCTGTGGATCTGAAGGGTAGTGGAGCACAAGGCATTTAACACAGCTGTGGATCTGAAGGGTAGTGGAGCACAAGGCATTTAACACAGCTGTGGATCTGAAGGGTAGTGGAGCAGAAGGCATTTAACACAGCTGTGGATCTGAAGGGTAGTGGAGCACAAGGCATTTAACACAGCTGTGGATCTGAAGGGTATAGTGTAGCACAATGCATTTAACACAGCTGTGGATCTGAAGGGTAGTGGAGCACAAGGCAATTAACACAGCTGATGTGGTGTGTTGTTTTGTTGTTGTGTGTCTGTGTGTTGAGTGTGTGTGTGTGTGTGTGTGTGTGTGTGTATGTGGTTGTGTGTCTATGTGTGGTTCACATCAACCTGTTTATGCACATGTGATGAGCATTAGTTACTCTGTATGTGTTTATAACGTGATGAATTAACATTTGACCACTTTACCATATCGCTGAATTGTATAATCTACTAAATATAGAATAATGTACCTCTAATGTATGCATGCATATGTGTCACTGAGCAATCATTGCAGACCTCCCACTCTGATCATCAGTGGCTGAGAATATTCATACACATACTGCATCTGATTTTGTGTGTGTGTGTGTGCTTGTGTTCGGTTGTGTGTCTGTGTGTTGTTGTGTGTGGTTGTGTGTTGTGTGTGGTTGTGTGTGTGTGTGTGTGTGTGTGCTTGTGTTCGGTTGTGTGTCTGTGTGTTGTTGTGTGTGGTTGTGTGTTGTGTGTGGTTGTGTCTGTTTGTTGTGTGTGGTTGCCGACTGCGAATGTGTGTCTGTGTGTTGTGTGTGGTTGTGTGTCTGTGTGTAGCCTATATGTGAGTATGCTGTTTACTTGTTTAATGTGAATGCTGAATGATGTATGCTGAAAGCTGAATGGGGATGCTAAATGCTGAATGCTGTATGCTGAATGCTAAATGCTGTATGCTGAATGATGAATGCTAAATGCTGAATGCAAAATGCTAAATGCTGAATGCTAAATACTGTATGGTAAATGCTGTATGCTGTATGCTGAATGCTGAATGCTGTATGCTGAATGCTGAATGTTGTATGCTGAATGCTCAATGCTGAATGTTGTATGCTGAATGCTAAATGCTAAATGCTGTATGCTGAATGCGAAATGCTGAATTCTGAATGGGGATGCTGAGTGCTGAATTCTGAATGCTGTATGCTGTATGCTGTATGCCTTTTGCTGAATGCAGAATGCCGGATGCTGAATGGGGGTGCTGAGTGTTGAGTGTTGAGTGCTGGATGCCGATGCTGTTTGCTGGATGCTGAATGCCGATGCTGTTTGTTGGATGCTGAATGGTGATGCTGAGTGCTGGATGCTGAATGGGGATGCTGGATGCTCTATGCTGAATGCTGAATTCCGAACCCTGAATGCCGAATGCTGAATGCTGGATTGTTAGGCAGTTCTGTATTTTTTGTGAATTCATTCACATCAACCTGTTTATGCACATGTGATGAGCATTAGTTACTCTGTATGTGTTTATACCGTGATGAATTAACATTTGACCACTTTACCATATCGCTGAATTGTATAATCTACTAAATATAGAATAATGTACCTCTAATGTATTTATGCATATGTGTCACTGAGCAATCATTGCAGACCTCCCACTCTGATCATCAGTGGCTGAGAATATTCATACACATACTGCATCTGATTTTGTGTGTGTGGTTGTGTTCGGTTGTGTGTCTGTGTGTTGTTGTGTGTGGTTGTGTGTCTGTGTGTGTGTGTGTGTCTCTGTGTGTGTGTGTGTGTGTGTGCGTGCGTGTGTGTGTGAATCATTCCCTGTTCTCCCATTCTCCTTTACAATAAAAAAAGGACAACAAGAACACTAGGGAGCACACTTACTCCAGAAATGAATGAGAGAGACGTGGAGGGAGATGGAGAATGAAAGAAAGAGAACGGGAGAGAGAGGGAGGGATAGGGGGAGAAAGAGAAGGAGAGGCGGAGGGGGGGAGAAGGAAATGGAGAGGCGGAATGGGAGAGAGAATCAAGGAAAGAGAACAGGAGAGAGAGAGGGAGAGGGGGAGAAGGAGAGGGAGAGGCGGAGAGGGAGAGGGAGAGGCGGAGAGGGGGAGAGGGGGAGAAGGAGAAGGAGAGGGGGATGAGGAGAGGGAGTGGGAGAGGCGGAGAGGGGAGAAGGAGAGGGAGAGGTGGAGAGGGGGAGAAGGAAAGGGAGAGGCGGAGAGGGGGAGAAGGAGAGGGGGAGAAGGAGAGGGAGAGGGGGAGAAGGAGAGGCGGAGAGGGGGAGAGGCGGAGAGGGGGAGAAGGATAGGCGGAGAGGGGGAGAGGCGGAGAGGGGGAGGGAGAGGCGGAGAGGGAGAGGAAGAAGGAGAGGTAGAGAGTGTGTGCGTGTGAGTGTCTTATATAGGATAATCTTGATGTCAGGTCTGATTTCATTAGAGGGACTAATCAGGTCCATATATTTTAAGTGCTGCTTTAATTTGTGTAATCTCTACAGGATATGTCTGTTGCCTGCCTCAAAGGCAGAGCTAACATCCGAAGCTGAAAGACTGAAATAGGCAGAACTACCGTCACAGAGAAAACATCACAACATGGAACATTGAAACAGGCAGAACTACCGTCACAGAGAAAACATCACAACATGGAACACTGAAACAGGCAGAACTAATATCACAGAGAAAACATCACAACATGGAACACTGAAACAGGCAGAACTACCGTCACAGAGAAAACATCACAACATGGAACACTGAAACAGGCAGAACTACCGTCACAGAGAAAACTACATAATAGCGAAGACAGGCAGAGCTAATGTCATAGTGTGTGTGTGTGTGTATATGTGTGTGTGTGTGTGTGTGTCCTTGCATATGTTTCTTTATGTTTCATCTGTTTATGTCAGTTAGTGAAGGCAGTGTTTGATAATCAGAATTGTAGGTAGCATAGTGGTTAGAGCATTTGGCCCGGTAACTGAAAGGTTGCTATATCAAATCCCCGAGCTGACAAGGTACAAATCTGTTGTTCTGCACCTGAACAAGGATGTTGACCCACTGGTCCTGGGTCATCATTGTAATTACAAATGTATTATTAACTGACTTGCCTAGTTAAATAACAAAAAATGTGGCCCAAACCTCTATTTTAACATTCAAAGACCCGGTGAGGCTTGATCTTCTCGAGATAGAGACAGACCACAGAGATATAGACACAGAGATAGACAGACCACAGAGTCAGAGATATAGACAGAGACATAGACATAGAGACAGAGATATAGACATAGAAATAGAGACAGAGATATACACAGAGATAGATACAGAGACAGAGACAGAGACAGACACAGACACAGACACAGAGACAGAGACAGACACAGACACAGAGACAGAGACAGAGACAGAGACACACACAGACACAGAGACATAGACAGATAGAGACATAGACACATAGATAGAGACAAAGACAAAGGCAGACAGACAGACACAGAGACAGAGACATGGACAGATAGAGACAGAGACATAGTTAGAGACAGACACGGACACAGAGACATAGACAAAGGCAGACAGACAGACAGATAGAGACATAGACAAAGGCAGACAGACAGACAGATAGAGACAGATACATAGTTAGAGACAGACACAGAGACACATTACTGCACTTCAAACAGGAGGGGAAGCTCACATTAGGCCCACCGACTAAATTGATTACAATGTGCTTGTATTATTCACAATGTACCTACAAAAGCCTACAATTGATTGTGTTCATGAGATTGAAGATCAGGCAGTATTCATTTTTTTTGAGTTAACACAACTTTGGTTCAAACAGCCAGCTGTACTGAAAAAGAACTGGACAAGGTGGGTTGTCAGATTTATTCAAATGTATTTTTGTGTCTCCTCTCAATGCGATTTCATCGCTTGCAATCAATGCAACACGAAGCAAAACCACATCTACTAGTTGAAATCATGTAGGCCGAGGGGGGAGTGTGAACCAATCAAGTTAATTCATGACGAGTAATGAGGAACGATTCAAACCGCATGAGAGAAGAATCTTCCAGAAAGAACGTTGGCGCGTTAGCACGGAGAAGACAGCACCTAGAATCTTGGTCATGTTGATTAGATTTTATTCAACATTTGTCTGTGTGGTTGTAGTCAGAATTAGATTTTATTCAACATTTGTCTGTGTGGTTGTAGTCAGAATGAGATTTTATTCAACATTTGTCTGTGTGGTTGTAGTCAGAATTTGATGTTATTCAACATTTGTCTGTGTGGTTGTAGTCAGAATTTGATTTATTCAACATTTGTCTGTGTGGTTGTAGTCAGAATTTGATTTTATTCAACATTTGTCTGTGTGGTTGTGGTCAGAATTTGATTTATTCAACATTTGTCTGTGTGGTTGTAGTCAGAATTTGATTTTATCCAACATTTGTCTCTGTGGTTGTAGTCAGAATTGTAAGCAGTAATGTTATTAGTGATTTCTCCATGTCCTCATATTGTGCTCTTGAGTCTGAAACATATTGGCATGGCAGCTAAAGGTAAAAAACGATGTTGCTAGCTAGCTTCTATGAACAGTAAAACAGGATTAGGTCAAGATTAACATTTTTGCGAGGAGGTAAAGTTAGTTGGCGAAACACCATGATATTTACGCATTGTTCAAGAACTTCAAATTTACCAAGCCAAGAACTAAGTAAGGTTTGCTGAGAAGTGTACACTGCTTGAGCTAGCTAACATGCTTGTGCACAACATCGTCTGATATCACTTTGCAGCAGCATGTAGTGCCAAAAAAAATTTCTTCTGGTGAGGTAAAAGTTTAAAAAAATGTAATTAATGTATTTGCATCAAAATATACATTTTCCTTTCATTACATATTTGAGATCTAATGATTATACACCTAGTCCTATGAGATTGGTGCTTTCATGCAGTTTAACAGTGTGGCTGCCTCCATACTGTAAAAGTGGTGCAAAGGTGACAAAGACAAATTGAATTGGGATGTGGAGATTTATCAGTTCCACAGTGTTACTTTGTATTATGGGTGTCCGTGTATCAATACATTTAAAATGATTTGACAAAAACATAAATAATTCAACGCATGTGCATATGAGCAGATGATGCATGCATGAATCAATAGGTCATTGAATCAAACATTTCATAATGAAAACAATTATATAACTTCATGAAGAAAATATATATTTACAGGTCCATGATGTTTGCTTACTACACATGTGCTGCTTCGTCTACGCAATTCAAAGGCTATACAGTGTCGGTGAGTATTGGTATCAGAGGTTGTTTTTTAATACCCCCCAAAAACTGTCTCTCTGAATGTCAGTCTTTAGGTCTTATAGTATTTCTGTTCTCTTCTTTTTCAGTGTCGTGTGAATGTTGAAATGTTCAGAATTGGTGTCAAGTATGTCCCAACGAGTTAATAAAACACCCACGTTACGGCCCGTACGATCCGTTACCCATGTACACTGACCGTCCATACACATCTGGAACGCCATACGATCCGTTACCCATGTACACTGACCGTCCATACACATCTGGAACGCCGTACGAGCTGTTACCCATGTACACTGACCGTCCATACACATCTGGAACGCCGTACGAGCTGTTACCCATGAACACTGACCGTCCATACACATCTGGAACGCCGTACGAGCTGTTACCCATGTACACTGAACGTCCATACACATCTGGAACGCCGTACGAGCTGTTACCCATGTACACTGACCGTTCATACACATCTGGAACGCCGTACGATCCGTTACCCATGTACACTGACCGTCCATACACATCTGGAACGCTGTACGAGCCGTTACCCATGTACACTGACCGTCCATACACATCTGGAACGCTGTACGAGCCGTTACCCATGTACACTGACCGTCCATACACATCTGGAACGCTGTACGAGCCGTTACCCATGTACACTGACCGTCCATACACATCTGGAACGCCGTACGAGCTGTTACCCATGTACACTGACCGTCCATACACATCTGGAACCTCGTACGATCCGTTACCCATGTACACTGACCGTCCATACACATCTGGAACGCTGTACGAGCCGTTACCCATGTACACTGACCGTCCATACACATCTGGAACGCTGTACGAGCCGTTACCCATGTACACTGACCGTCCATACACATCTGGAACGCCGTACGATCCGTTACCCATGTACACTGACCGTCCATACACATCTGGAACCTCGTACGATCCGCTACCCATGTACACTGACCGTCCATACACATCTGGAACGCCGTAATTGTGCACCAAAGTCCACTCAACAGAAGGTTACAATGACCGAGAAGTATTCCTTCACTGTATGTGGAGGAAGGAAAACCCAGTTTGAAATACAAAACTGGCAAACAATCGCAGTCGTCCTGAGAAGACTGGGACGTCCAGAGGTAGTGATAAAGTCCTTGAAGCACAAACCTGCAGGGAAGTCAAGAGTGGCTTTACGTTGTTAAAAAGACAGACAGAGCAGAAGTACTAATTTTTATTTATTTATCTAGTCAGTTAAGATCAAGTTCCTATTTACAATGACAGCTGACTAGGGCACAGTGGGTTAATTGCCTTGATCAGAACAACATATTTTTACCTTGTCAGCTCAGGGATTTGATCCAGCAACCTTTGCGGTTACCAGCCCAACACTCTAACCACTAGGCTACCTGCCACCCATAGGCTAAATTTTGCCCCACATATCCCTCGGGAGAAACAGAAGAGAGCCTCGAGGACATGCGGAAAGCTCTACTGTCCGATGTGAAGAAAAGGAACAACAGAGAGACAGTGAAGATCAACATGGAGAAGACGTTTGCGTACAGGAGACAAGAAGTTGTCCGTGACGCACTCATGGCAAGATGGTAGAGGACTTCATGTCAAGATGGTAGAGGACTTCATGGCAAGATGGTAGAGGACTTCATGTCAAGATGGTAGAGGACTTCATGGCAAGATGGTAGAGGACTTCATGGCAAGATGGTAGAGGGCTTCATGGCAAGATGGCCTGCGCTCTTTGAAATCATTGAGGTGAATTAGCCATGCTTGTCTTATTGTCGATCTATTCGGTATGTCATCTGGGATTTGTTGGCGGAAGGTATTAGATCGTTTCCCCTCAGCTTGCCACATAAGTGAGCCTTATTCAGAGTTAACACCATTTGTGCCGACTGCCTAGTTATTTCTCTCCCTTTAGATCATCTCCAGTCTATTCTCCTTTCTGCAGTTTTTAAAATTGAATTTGTTTTAACTACTATTCTCAGGTCAATGCTGAGTTTAAGAGAATCGCCACAACCCCACTCCAGTCCACATGTCTTTCTCAACGTAATATACACTCAGATAACCTGCAGACGTTGTTCTAAAGGAGGAGGAGGAGGAGGACAGCTGGGCAGAAGACTCATATGAATCATGGTACCTATGTAATAATTCCTTCTGCTTCAAAAGACACATTGATATGTGGTTCTACACCAAAAGTTGACTTCAAAATAAGACCTAAATATATAAATACATTTTTTTTTAAATAAAATCATACATTTTCTTAGAATAGCAACATAGATGTCGGACGAGAGCGCGTCATAACGGTGGTGTGTGTGTACATGGGTAAAGACCCAGAAAACATTGTTCAGGAGTATGTGGTATGTTAATAGATTGAAGATAGATAGTTAATAGTTAATAGATTTCCTTCTTCCTACCTTTGTCTTTCTCTCCTTCTCCTGTTCCGTGCCACCGTCATATTCTATCACTAGCTATTCTATTACTGTGTCATCTCCTCTGTCCTCTATCATATTCTATCACTAGCTATTCTATTACTGTGTCATCTCCTCTGTCCTCTATCATATTCTATCACTAGCTATTCTATTACTGTGTCATCTCATCTGTCCTCTATCATACTCTATCACTAGCTATTCTATTACTGTGTCATCTCATCTGTCCTCTATCATATTCTATCACTAACTGTTCTATTACTGTGTCATCTCCTCTGTCCTCCGTCATATTCTATCACTAGCTATTCTATTACTGTGTCATCTCCTCTGTCTTCAATCGTATTTCATTAGATTAGATGCACTTCTTGTTTTTCTTCCAGAATTGTATCATTCAGATTAAATACTCCATGTCTTTTTGTTTGTTTGCATGAATTCTGAATACAGTGATCAAATTGGCTACATCTCAAATGTCATTTAAATATGATCGAAATCTTAGCAAGAACCACTTAATTTTAGCCTTGTAATAGGCAGTGTTCAAATATTACCAGCAGTTCTTGATTAAGTTGACACTTAAAAGGACTCCAGTCTTGATTTGTTTACGTCTGTATCTGTTACGGTGCGTGAATGAGGACCCAAAAGCGAATCAACTTAAACAGAGCTTCTTTAATTACCACACACAGGTAGGCTCAGATGGACCGGCAGATTCCGACAGGACAGGACAAGGTTACAGCAAACATGACGACAGTCTGGTTCAGGCATGAATGACACAAACAAACAAGAATCCGACAAGGACAGGAGCAGAAACAGAGAGAGATATAGGGACCTAATCAGAGGGAAAAAGGGAACAGGTGGGGAACGGGGTGAATGGGTAGTTAGAGGAGACAAGGGACAGCTGGGGGAAAGCGGGGGAGAAAAGGTAACCTAACACGACCAGCAGAGGGAGACAGGGTGAAGGGAAAGGACAGAGACAAGACAACATGACAGTACATGACAGTACCCCCCCACTCACCGAGCGCCTCCTGGCGCACTCGAGGAGGAAACCTGGCGGCAACGGAGGAAATCATCAATCAGCGCACGGTCCAGCACGTCCCGAGAGGGAACCCAACTCCTCTCCTCAGGACCGTACCCCTCCCAGTCAACTAGGTACTGATGACCACGGCCCCGAGGACGCATGTCCAAGATTTTACGGACCCTGTAGATAGGTGCGCCCTCGACAAGGATGGGGGGGGGGGGGGGAAGACGAGCGGGGGCGCGAAGAGCGGGCTTAACACAGGAGACATGGAAGACCGGGTGGACGCGACGAAGATATCGCGGAAGAAGAAGTCGCACTGCGACAGGATTAATGACCTGAGAGATACGGAATGGACCAATGAACCGCGGGGTCAACTTGCGAGAAGCCGTCTTAAGGGGAAGGTTCTGAGTGGAGAGCCAAACTCTCTGACCGCGACAATATCTAGGGCTCTTCGTTCTACGCTTATTAGCAGCTCTCACAGTCTGCGCCCTATAACGGCAAAGTGCAGACCTGACCCTCTTCCAGGTGCGCTCGCAACGTTGGACAAAAGCCTGAGCGGAGGGGACGCTGGACTCGGCGAACTGAGATGAGAACAACGGAGGCTGGTACCCGAGGCTACTCTGAAAAGGAGATAGCCCGGTCGCAGACGAAGGAAGCGAGTTGTGGGCGTATTCTGCCCAGGGGAGCTGTTCTGACCAAGACGCAGGGTTGCGAAAAGAAAGACTGCGTAAGATGCGACCAATAGTCTGATTGGCCCGTTCTGCTTGACCGTTAGACTGGGGGTGAAAGCCGGAAGAGAGACTGACGGAAGCCCCAATCAAACGGCAAAACTCCCTCCAAAATTGAGACGTGAATTGCGGACCTCTGTCCGAAACGACGTCTGACGGAAGGCCATGAATTCTGAAAACATTCTCGATGATGATTTGTGCCGTCTCTTTAGCAGAAGGAAGCTTAGCAAGGGGAATGAAATGAGCCGCCTTAGAGAACCTATCGACAACCGTAAGAATAACAGTCTTCCCCGCTGACGAAGGCAGTCCGGTGACAAAATCTAAGGCGATGTGAGACCACGGTCGAGAGGGAATAGGAAGCGGCCTGAGACGGCCGGCAGGAGGAGAGTTACCGGACTTAGTCTGCGCGCAGACCGAACAAGCAGCCACGAAACGACGCGTGTCATGCTCCCGGGTGGGCCACCAGAAACGCTGGCGAATGGAAGCAAGCGTACCCCGAACGCCAGGGTGGCCGGCTAACTTGGCAGAGTGAGCCCACTGAAGAACGGCCAGACGAGTAGGAACGGGAACGAAAAGAAGGTTCCTAGGACAAGCGCGCGGCGACGGAGTTTGAGTGAGTGCTTGCTTTACCTGCCTCTCAATTCCCCAGACAGTCAACCCGACAACACGCCCCTCAGGGAGAATCCCCTCGGGGTCAGTGGAGGCTACTGAAGAACTGAAGAGACGAGACAAAGCATCAGGCTTGGTGTTCTTAGAGCCCGGACGATAAGAAATCACGAACTCGAAACGAGCGAAAAACAGCGCCCAACGCGCCTGACGCGCATTAAGTCGTTTGGCAGAACGGATGTACTCAAGGTTCCTATGGTCAGTCCAAACGACAAAAGGAACGGTCGCCCCCTCCAACCACTGTCGCCATTCGCCTAGGGCTAACCGGATGGCGAGCAGTTCGCGGTTACCCACATCATAGTTACGTTCCGACGGCGACAGGCGATGAGAAAAATACGCGCATGGGTGGACCTTGTCGTCAGAGAGGGAGCGCTGAGAAAGGATGGCTCCCACTCCCACCTCTGACGCGTCAACCTCGACAACGAACTGTCTAGAGACGTCAGGTGTAACAAGGATAGGAGCGGATGTAAAACGATTCTTGAGGAGATCAAAAGCTCCCTGGGCGGAAACGGACCACTTAAAGCACGTCTTGACAGAAGTAAGGGCTGTGAGAGGAGCTGCCACCTGACCGAAATTACGGATGAAACAACGATAGAAGTTCGCGAAGCCGAGAAAGCGCTGCAGCTCGACGCGTGACTTAGGGACGGGCCAATCAATGACAGCTTGGACCTTAGCGGGATCCATCTTAATGCCTTCAGCGGAAATAACAGAACCGAGAAATGTGACGGAGGAGGCATGAAAAGTGCACTTCTCAGCCTTCACAAAAAGACAATTCTCTAAAAGGCGCTGGAGGACACGTCGAACGTGCTGAACATGAATCTGGAGTGACGGTGAAAAAATCAGGATATCGTCAAGGTAAACGAAAACAAAGATGTTCAGCATGTCTCTCAGGACATCATTGACTAATGCCTGAAAGACAGCTGGAGCGTTAGCGAGGCCGAAAGGAAGAACCCGGTATTCAAAGTGCCCTAACGGAGTGTTAAACGCCGTCTTCCACTCGTCCCCCTCCCTGATGCGCACGAGATGGTAAGCGTTACGAAGGTCCAACTTAGTGAAAAACCTGGCTCCCTGCAGGATCTCGAAGGCTGAAGACATAAGAGGAAGCGGATAACGATTCTTCACTGTTATGTCATTCAGCCCTCGATAATCTATGCAGGGGCGCAGAGACCCGTCCTTCTTCTTGACAAAAAAAAAACCCCGCTCCGGCGGGAGAGGAGGAGGGGACTATGGTACCGGCGTCAAGAGCTACAGACAAATAATCTTCGAGAGCCTTACGTTCGGGAGCCGACAGAGAGTATAGTCTACCCCGGGGGGGGGTGGTTCCCGGAAGGAGATCAATACTACAATCATACGACCGGTGTGGAGGAAGAGAGGTGGCCCTGGACCGACTGAACACCGTGCGCAGATCGTGATATTCCTCCGGCACCCCTGTCAAATCACCAGGCTCCTCCTGTGAAGAAGAGACAGAGGAAACAGGAGGGATAGCAGACATTAAACATTTCACATGACAAGAGACGTTCCAGGAGAGGATAGAATTACTAGACCAATTAATGGAAGGATTATGACAAACTAGCCAGGGATGGCCCAAAACAACAGGTGTAAAAGGTGAACGAAAAATTAAAAAAGAAATGGTTTCAATATGATTACCAGAAACAGTGAGGGTTAAAGGTAGCGTCTCACGCTGAATCCTGGGGAGAGGACTACCATCCAGGGCGAACAAGGCCGTGGGCTCCTTTAACTGTCTGAGAGGAATGTCATGTTCCCGAGCCCAGGTCTCGTCCATAAAACAGCCCTCCGCCCCAGAGTCTATTAAGGCACTGCAGGAAGCTGACGAACCGGTCCAGCGTAGATGGACCGACAAGGTAGTGCAGGATCTTGAAGGAGAGACAGGAGTAGTAGCGCTCACCAGTAGCCCTCCGCTTACTGACGAGCTCTGGCCTTTTACTGGACATGAAGTGACAAAATGACCAGCGGAACCGCAATAGAGACAGAGGCGGTTGGTGATTCTCCGTTCCCTCTCCTTAGTCGAGATGCGGATACCTCCCAGCTGCATGGGCTCAGCACCCGAGCCGGCAGAGGAAGATGGTAGTGATGCGGAGAGGGAGGCGACGGAGAGCGCGAGCTCCTTTCCACGAGCTCGGTGACGAAGATCAACCCGTCGCTCAATGCGAATAGCGAGTTCAATCAAGGAATCCACGCTGGAAGGAACCTCCCGGGAGAGAATCTCATCCTTTACCTCTGCGCGGAAACCCTCCAGAAGACGAGCGAGCAAGGCCGGCTCGTTCCAGCCACTGGAGACAGCAAGAGTGCGAAACTCAATAGAGTAGTCTGTTATGGATCGATTGCCTTGACATAGGGAAGACAGGGCCCTGGAAGCCTCCTCCCCAAAAACAGATCGATCAAAAACCCGTATCATCTCCTCCTTAAAGTCTTGATACTGGTTAATACACTCAGCCCTTGCCTCCCAGATTGCCGTGCCCCACTCACGAGCCCGTCCAATAAGGAGAGATATGACGTAGGCGACACGAGCAGTTCTCCTGGAGTAAGTGTTGGGCTGGAGAGAAAACACAATATCACACTGGGTGAGGAACGAGCGGCATTCAGTGGGCTCCCCAGAGTAACACGGCGGGTTATTGATTCTGGGCTCCGGAGATTCGAAAGCCCTGGAAGTGGCCGGTGGATCGAGGCGGAGATGGTGAACCTGTTCTGTGAGGTTGGAGACTTGGGTGGCCAGGGTCTCAACGGCATGTCGAGCAGCAGACAATTCCTGCTTGTGTCTGCCTAGCATCGCTCCCTGGATCTCGACGGCTGAGTGGAGAGGATCCGAAGTCGCTGGGTCCATTCTTGGTCGGATTCTTCTGTTACGGTGCGTGAATGAGGACCCAAAAGCGAATCAACTTAAACAGAGCTTCTTTAATTACCACACACAGGTAGGCTCAGATGGACCGGCAGATTCCGACAGGACAGGACAAGGTTACAGCAAACATGACGACAGTCTGGTTCAGGCATGAATGACACAAACAAACAAGAATCCGACAAGGACAGGAGCAGAAACAGAGAGAGATATAGGGACCTAATCAGAGGGAAAAAGGGAACAGGTGGGGAACGGGGTGAATGGGTAGTTAGAGGAGACAAGGGACAGCTGGGGGAAAGCGGGGGAGAAAAGGTAACCTAACACGACCAGCAGAGGGAGACAGGGTGAAGGGAAAGGACAGAGACAAGACAACATGACAGTACATGACAGTATCATGCTCATGTGCATCATGAGCTATACTTAATTTTTTTTGCAATCTAGAGTCCCCTAACTGTAAACACTTCACTGATAAATGACTCATTGTGTATGATTTACAAGTTTTTCAGGGCGTGGATGAAGAGTCCATCAAGGCATTTTCCATTGAGGACACTACCGTGGGGATCGACATTGTCAAAGACCAGGGGTGGAATTAGAGGACACTGTGGACTCTAGCTGGGCCATATGAACCACTGTGGACTCTAGATGGACCATACAAACCACTGTGGACTCTAGCTGGGCCATATGAACCACTGTGGAATCTAGATGGACCATACGAACCACTGTGGACTCTAGATGGACCCATACGAACCACTGTGGACTCTAGATGGACCATATGAACCACTGTGGACTCTAGATGGACCATACGAACCACTGTGGACTCTAGATGGACCATATTAACCACTGTGGACTCTAGCTGTACCATTGAAACCAATTACCTATGTGAGTACTTAAAATGGCCTATGAGGTTGTTTTTTTTACTCTGTGTAATGGGACACACGTGTCTAAATTTCTCTTGACATTGTTGTCATCTGTGTTCTATGTATTGTTCGCTGGGCTATAACAGTTTGCAGACACATCACTAATGCATTGTTATTGTCTAAGCTTCTTGTCGTTTAGAGTTGGAATGATATAGATCAGAGGTTTGTCAAAACAACCCAATCATTGTTTTATTGACATTTGAATGAAAAATGAGAGGCAAAGGAAAAGGAAAGACTGGTAATAGTCTTGTCGAAGAAGCCAGATATTCCCCAACCTGAAGAAGGAAAGATGGAGAGATGAGAAATGGAGAAAGAGAGACGGAGAGGCAATTAGAAGGAGGTAGACTAGAGCTGTGGCGGTCATGAAATCTTGTCAGCCGGTTAATGTCATGGAAAAGCCTGCCGGTCTCACGGTAATTGGCTGTTAATTAACATGAACATATTTAGCGCCTCAAGGTAACAATCTGCTGATGCACAGCTTTGGGACATTTACATTTAAAGTGGCTACGTTGAGCAGAAAAGGGATCATTTGTTTGGAAACTTTAGTTGTGAATGAAACAAACCTTACAATATTGCAGAAATCAAAACAAATATGGGCTGAATGACGTGACTACAGGCTGAATGATGTGACTACAGGCTGAATGATGTGACTACAGGCTGAATGATGTGACTACAGGCTGAATGATGTGACTACAAGCTGAATGACGTGACTACAGGCTTAATGATGTGACTACAGGCTGCATGACGTGACTACAGGCTTAATGATGTGACTACAGGCTGAATGATGTGACTACAGGCTGAATGATGTGACTACAGGCTGAATGATGTGAATACAGGCTGAATGATGTGAATACAGGCTGAATGATGTGACTACAGGCTGAATGACGTGACTACAGGCTTAATGATGTGACTACAGGCTGCATGACGTGACTACAGGCTTAATGATGTGACTACAGGCTGAATGATGTGAATACAGGCTGAATGATGTGACTACAGGCTGAATGATGTGAATACAGGCTGAATGACGTGACTACAGGCTTAATGATGTGACTACAGGCTGCATGACGTGACTACAGGCTGAATGATGTGACTACAGGCTGAATGATGTGAATAAAGGCTGAATGATGTGACTACAGGCTGAATGATGTGACTACAGGCTGCATGACGTGACTACAGGCTTAATGATGTGACTACAGGCTGAATGATGTGACTACAGGCTGAATGATGTGACTACAGGCTGAATGATGTGACTACAGACCGAATGATGTGACTACATACTGAATGATGTGACTACATACTGAATGATGTGACTACATACTGAATAATGTGACTACATACTGAATAATGTGACTACAGGCTCCATGATGTGACTACAGGCTCAATGATATGACTACACACTGAATGATGTGACTACAGGCTGAATAATGTGACTACATACTGAATAATGTGACTACATACTGAATAATGTGACTACATACTGAATGATGTGACTACAGGCTCCATGATCTGACTACAGGCTCAATGATGTGGCTCCATGATGTGACTGAGGGAAAGACTGGTAATTGTCTGGTAGTCGAAGCCAGATCTTCCCCAACCTAAAGAAGGAGAGATGGAAAGACTGAGAGATGGAGAGATGGAAAGACTGAGAGATGGAGAAAAATAGACTGAGAGGCTATTAGAAGAAGGTAGACTAGAGCTGTGGCGGTCATGAAATCTTGTCAGCCGGTTAATGTCATGGAAAAGCCTGCCGGTCTCACGGTAATTGGCTGTTAATTAACATGAACATATTTAGTACCTCAAGGTAACAATCTGCTGATGCACAGCTTTGGGACATCTACATTTAAACTGGCTGCGTTGAGCAGAAAAGGGATCATTTGTTTGGAAACTTTAGTTGTGAATGAAACAAACCTTACAATATTGCAGAAATCAAAAGAAATATGGGCTGTATGATGTGACTACAGGCTGAATGATGTGACTACAGGCTGAATGATGTGACTACAGGCTAAATGATGTGAATACAGGCTGAATGATGTGACTACAGGCTGAATGATGTGACTACAGGCTTAATGATGTGACTACAGGCTGAATGACGTGACTACAGGCTGAATGATGTGACTACAGGCCGAATGATGTGACTACAGGCTGAATGATGTGACTACAGGCTTAATGATGTGACTACAGGCTGAATGACGTGACTACAGGCTGAATGATGTGACTACAGGCTGAATGATGTGACTACAGGCTGAATGATGTGACTACAGGCTGAATGATGTGACTACAGGCTGAATGATGTGACTACAGGCTGAATTATGTGACTACAGGATGAATGATGTGACTACAGGCTTAATGATGTGACTACAGGCTGAATGACGTGACTACAGGCTGAATGATGTGACTACAGGCTGAATGATGTGACTACAGGCTGCATGATGTGACTACAGGCTGAATGACGTGACTACAGGCTGAATGATGTGACTACAGGCTGAATGATGTGACTACAGGCTGCATGATGTGACTACAGGCTGAATGATGTGACTACAGGCTGAATGATGTGACTACAGGCTGAATGATGTGACTACAGGCTGAATGATGTGACTACAGGCTGCATGATGTGACTACAGGCTGAATGATGTGACTACAGGCTGAATGATGTGACAACAGGCTGAATGATGTGACTACAGGCTGAATGATGTGACTACAGGCTGAATGATGTGACTACAGGCTGCATGACGTGACTACAGGCTGAATGATGTGACTACAGGCTGAATGATGTGACTACAGGCTGAATTATGTGACTACAGGCTGAATGATGTGACTACAGGCTGAATGATGTGATTACAGGCTGAATGATGTGACTACAGGCTGAAGGATGTGACTACATACTGAATGATGTGACTACATACTGAATAATGTGACTACATATTTAATAATGTGACTACATACTGAATAATGTGACTACAGGCTCCATGATGTGACTACAGGCTCAATGATATGAATACATACTGAAAAATGTGACTACATACTGAATAATGTGACTACATACTGAATAATGTGACTACAGGCTCCATGATGTGACTACAGGCTCAATGATATGACTACATACTGAATAATGTGACTACAGGCTGAATGATGTGACTACAGGCTGAATGATGTGAATACAGGCTGAATGATGTGACTACATACTGATTATGTGACTACAGGATGAATGATATGACTACAGACTGAATGATGTGACTACAGGCTGAATGATGTGACTACAGACTGAATGATTTGACTACAGGCTGAATTATGTGACTACAGACTGAATGATGTGACTACAGGATGGATGATGTGACTACAGGATGGATGATGTGACTACAGGCTCAATGATATGACTACATACTGAATGATGTGACTACAGGCTGAATGATGTGACTACAGGCTGAATGATGTGACTACATACTGCATGATGTGACTACAGGATGAATGATGTGACTACAGACTGAATGATGTGACTACAGGCTGAATGAAGTGACTACAGGCTGAATGATGTGACTATAGACTGAATGATGTGACTACAGGCTGAATGATGTGACTACATACTGAATGATGTGACTACATACTGAATAATGTGACTACATACTGAATAATGTGACTACATACTGAATAATGTGACTACAGGCTCCATGATGTGACGACAGGCTCAATTATATGACTACATACTGAATGATGTGACTACAGGCTGAATGATGTGACTACAGGCTGAATGATGTGACTACAGGCTGAATGATGTGACTACAGGCTCCATGATGTGACTGAGGGAAAGACTGGTAATTGTCTGGTAGTCGAAGCCAGATCTTCCCCAACCTAAAGAAGGAAAGATGGAGAGATGGAAAGACTGAGAGATGGAGAGATGGAAAGACTGAGAGATGGAGAAAGAGAGACTGAGAGACCATTCGAAGAAGGTAAGACTAGGGCTGTGGCGGTCATGAAATCTTGTCAGCCGGTTAATGTCATGGAAAAGCCTGCCGGTCTCACGGTAATTGGCTGTTAATTAACATGAACATATTTAGCGCCTCAAGGTAACAATCTGCTGATGTACAACTTTGGGACATGTAAATTTAAAGTGGCTACGTTGAGCAGAAAAGTTGATCAACTTTAGTTGTGAACGAAACAAACCTTACAATGTCGCAGAAATCAAAACAAATATGGGCTGAATGATGTGACTACAGGCTGAATGATGTGACTACAGGCTGAATGATGTGACTACAGGCTGAATGATGTGACTACATACTGAATGATGTGAATACAGGCTGAATGATGTGACTACAGGCTGAATGATGTGACTACAGGCTGAAGGATGTGACTACAGGCTGAATGATGTGAATACAGGCTGAATGATGTGACTACAGGCTGAATGATGTGACTACAGGCTGAAGGATGTGACTACAGGCTGAATTATGTGACTACAGACTGAATGATGTGACTACAGGCTGAATGATGTGACTACAGGCTGAATGATGTGACTACAGGCTGAATGATGTGACTACAGGCTGAATGATGTGACTACAGGCTGAATGATGTGACTACAGGCTGAATGATGTGACTACAGGCTGAACGATGTGACTACAGGCTGAAGGATGTGACTACAGGCTGAATGATGTGACTACAGGCTGAATGATGTGACTACAGGCTGAATGATGTGACTACATACTGAATGATGTGAATACAGGCTGAATGATGTGACTACAGGCTGAATGACGTGACTACAGGCTGAATGACGTGACTACAGGCTGAATGATGTGACTACATACTGAATGATGTGACTACAGGCTGAATGATGTGACTACAGGCTGAATGATGTGACTACAGGCTGAATGATGTGACTACAGGCTGAATGATATGACTACAGGCTGAATGACGTGACTACAGGCTGAATGATGTGACTACAGGATGAATGATGTGACTACAGGCTGAATGATGTGACTACAGGCTGAATAATGTGACTACAGGCTGAATGACGTGACTACAGGCTGAATGATGTGACTACAGGCTTAATGATGTGACTACAGGCTGAATGATGTGACTACAGGCTTAATGATGTGACTACAGGATGAATAATGTGACTACAGGCTGAATGACGTGACTACAGGCTGCATGATGTGACTACAGACTGAATGATGTGACTACATACTGAATAATGTGACTACATACTGAATGATGTGACTACAGGCTCCATGATCTGACTACAGGCTCAATGATATGACTACACACTGAATGATGTGACTACAGGCTGAATGATGTGACTACAGGCTGAATGATGTGGCTCCATGATGTGACTGAGGGAAAGACTGGTAATTGTCTGGTAGTCGAAGCCAGACCTTCCCCAACCTAAAGAAGGAAAGATGGAGAGATGGAAAGACTGAGAGATGGAGAGATGGAAAGACTGAGAGATGGAGAAAGAGAGACTGAGAGACAATTCAAAGAAGGTAAGACTAGGGCTGTGGCGGTCATGAAATCTTGTCAGCCGGTTAATGTCATGGAAAAGCCTGCCGGTCTCACGGTAATTGGCTGTTAATTAACATGAACATATTTAGTACCTCAAGGTAACAATCTGCTGATGCACAGCTTTGGGACATCTACATTTAAAGTGGCTGCGTTGAGCAGAAAAGGGATCATTTGTTTGGAAACTTTAGTTGTGAATGAAACAAACCTTACAATATTGCAGAAATCAAAAAAAATATGGGCTGTATGATGTGACTACAGGCTGAATGATGTGACTACAGGCTGAATGATGTGACTACAGGCTGCATGATGTCACTACAGGCTGAATGATGTGACTACAGGCTGAATGATGTGACTACAGGCTGAATGATGTGACTACAGGCTGCATGGTGTGACTACAGGCTGAATGATGTGACTACAGGCTGAATGATGTGACTACAGGCTGAATGATGTGACTACAGGCTGAATGACGTGAATACAGGCTGAATGACGTGACTACAGGCTGAATGACGTTACTACAGGCTGAATGATGTGACTACAGGCTGAATGATGTGACTACAGGCTGAATGATGTGACTACAGGCTGAATGATGTGACTACATACTGAATGATGTGACTACAGGCTGAATGATGTGACTACAGGCTGAATGATGTGACTACATACTGAATGACGTGACTACAGGCTGCATGATGTGACTACAGGCTGAATGATGTGACTACGGGCTGAATGACGTGACTACAGGCTGAATGACGTGACTACAGGCTGCATGATGTGACTACAGGCAGAATGATGTGAATACAGGCTGAATGATGTGACTACAGGCTGAATGATGTGACTACATACTGAATGATGTGACTACAGGCTGAATGATGTGACTACAGGCTGAATGATATGACTACAGGCTACTGATGATTTTAGAAAGTCGCAAAAGTAGCTTGCACAGGTGCTGTCCCTTGCCTCAATGTTATGCGGAGCGACACAGGGTAACCCAAGAGCAGACTCAGATGTGAAAACAGGGATGAATGAACCAAATATTTATTGTCACACAGGGAGATATGGAGTGCAGATCCAGGGAAGCTCGGATGAGTTGTAGAAAAACCAGATGCGGTGACTGAGGTTGGATTTGGCTGAGTAGAACAGAGTAAACAGGTCCTTAGGGGAATCCAAGGTAGTGGTGGTGAGTAAAATCCAGAGCAAGGTAGTTGGGTGGTGAGATGTGGAACAGGAGACAGGAGCCAGAGACAGAGTGGTAACTGCAATGAGAGGATAAACGGTGTCAGGCAGGGAAACAGGCACAGCAGAGTAACAGGATATTGAGTAATAATAAATGACTAGAATCATGATCTGACTGAGCAGAGATTACGATCTGGCAGAGTGGAAGTGGCAGGACTGAGTGTTTGTAGAGGTCTTGATTATGGAACGAGTTGCAGCTGGTAGGGATCTGCTCTGTCTCCAGCACACCTGTCTCCAACCACACAATCACACACAGAGGGAGAGGGAGTGCGTGCTCAGCCCCCTTCTATACTCCCTGTTCACCCACAACTGTGTGGCCATGCACGCCTCCAACTCAATCATCACGTTTGCAGACGACACAACAGTAGTGGGCTTGATTACCAACAATGACTAGACAGTCTACAGGGAGGAAGTGAGGGCACTCGGAGTGTGGTTTCAGGAAAACAACCTCTCACCCAACGTCAACAAAACAAAGGTGATGATCGTGGACTTCAGGAAACAGCAGAGGGAGCACCCCCCCTATCCACATCGATGGGACAGCAGTTGAGAAATTGGAGAGTTTTAAGTTCCTCGGCGTACCCATCACAGACAAACTGAAATGGTCGACCCACACAGACAGCATGGTGAAGAAGGTGCAACAGCACCTCTTCAACCTCAGGAGGCTGAAGAAATTTGGCTTGTCATCTAAAACCCTGACAAACTTTTAGAGATGCACAATCAAGAGCATCCTGTCGGGCTTTATCACATTCTGGTACGGCAACTGCACCTCCCACAACCGTAAGGCTCTCCAGAGGGTGGTGCGGTCTGCACAACACATCACCGTTGTCAAACTACCTGCCCTCTAGGAAACCTACAGCACAACAGCTAACAAATTCACTACATTGAACAACAGATAGCCCTGTCTAAGCCGTGGGAGGTGGGATCTATCTGTTGTTCCATGTAGTGAGTCTGTTAGATCCCCCCTCCCACGGCTTAGACAGGGCTAACAGATTCACTACATGGAACAGCAGATTGTCCCCGTCAAAAAATCAAAGGGAGTTTGTTCTGAAGTGTCTGCCCTATATTAGAGCGATATAAGAAAGATCCAGAAATATTATTAGTTGTTTGTTTTTGTTTTTTTTACATATATTTAACCCCTTATTTTTGGCACTAAACAGTGTCCATAAATACTTTCATTTTGTTTTTCTACTTGTACCGGGGGATGATCAGACGGTTCTTGAAAGGCCTGTGGGCATCCTAGAGAAGAACAGCCAAGAACAACCATGTACTTGTTTTTGAGAGTCTCACCTTTCTACAGGGCCATATTACTCTCTAGGCCAAAAGTCCGGACGCTACTGATGATTTTGTGAGATTACCCAGTTTTCGGGATTGTCTCATGGTCTGCCGCAGATGCGAAACATTGGCGGATATGTTGGATCAATATATCTCTCGCTTAAACGGACAGATTTTTATTGGGATTTTTGTATTATGCTAATAGGATTTCCGCAGGGGGCGTGGACATCGATTTTTAGAAGTTTTTAAACAGACACAATGACAGGCATAGAACAGGGTGTCTCTCAACTATACCAAACCAAATATATTCATACCAGAGACACAGACCAGAGACACAGACCAGAGACACAGACCAGAGACACAGAGCAGAGACACAGAGCAGAGACACAGAGCAGAGACACAGACAAGAGACACAGACCAGAGACAGAGACCAGAGACACAGACCAGAGACACAGACCAGAGACACAGACCAGAGACACAGAGCAGAGACACAGACCAGAGACACAGACCAGAGACACAGAGCAGAGACACAGAGCAGAGACACAGACCAGAGACACAGACCAGAGACACAGAGCAGAGACACAGACCAGAGACACAGACCAGAGACACAGACCAGAGACACAGACCAGAGACACAGACCAGAGACACAGACCAGAGACACAGACCAGAGACACAGACCAGATTGTTTGCTCTGCAGACTGCCTCGGCCATACAACAGATCCTCTAGGTTTCCCTAATGACAGGAAATGAAGAAAAATAAACATATATTTTTTTATGTCCATCTGAGAAGCTGGTATTCTACATTATTATTTGGTGTCCACAGTCGTCTTTCCATAGTCCATCATCATCATACGTCATGAATTAAACATTAGATATGGACGTATGCGTGTATATATAATCCTCGGCTGCATTGCCACAGAAAGATCATCTCAGTGTACCAGCATTAAATAGAGAAGGTCACCATGAAAAGGTTTAATCTGCTGAATGGACCAACGATGACATGAGAACAATCTAAAACGTTGTTTTTTATTTGCTTCAAACTAAAATTACATGACTCCAATTGAGGAACCCACAAAAAACAAGTCCTCTTTTAGTCATTTTCCACAGAGACATTAGTGGTTGTTTTCCATAATGCTCTCCGTGTACAGTACCTCTGCAACACAGAGGCTAATGTGTCCTTCAGGGAGTCCAGGGGTTTGAGTTATTTTTGCAGTGAGCAACACTGACTAGACTCATGGACAGAAATGGATGTGAAGTCAAGCATTCACCAGGGAGACATGAGTAAAGCCTAAGGAGACATGACTACAGCCTAAGGAGACATGACTACAGCCTGAGGAGACATGACTTCCGCCCAGGGAGACATGACAACAGCCTAAGGATTTAAGATACATGGCAAGTCACAGGATGTAAAGTCATAACTCAAATCATAATAATATGTAACAATGCTAAGTATAATAACCTTTTCATCTGTTTTCTGATATGATTGTACAAGGTGTGTGTGTGTGCGTGTGTGTGTGTGTGTGTGTGTGTGTGTGTGTGTGTGTGTGTGTGTGTGTGTGTGTGTGTGTGTAATGACGTCATGGACATGAGTACTAGTTGCAACATACAGTACCAGTCAAAGGTTTTTACACACCTTCTCATTTCAGGGTTTTTCTTTATTTTTACTATTTTCTACATTGTAGAATAATAGTGAAGACATCAAAACTATGAAATTACACATATGAAATCATGTAGTAACCTTAAAAAGAATTAAACAAATCAAAATATGTATTTTTTTAAGAGACTATCATTTGTTTTTAAACAGGACAATGACTCAACACACCTCCAGGCTGTGTAAGGACTATTTGACCTAGAAGGAGAGTGATGCATCAGATGACCTGGCCTCCATAATCATCCAAACCCAACCCAATTGAGATGGTTTGTGATGAGTTGGACCGCAGAGTGAAGGAAAAGCAGCCAACAAGTGCTCAGCGTCTGTGGGAACTCCTTCAAGACTGTTGGAAAAGCATTCCAGGTGAAGCTGGTTGAGAGAATGCCAGGAGTGTTCAAAGCTGTCATCAAGGCAAAGGGTGGCTATTTGAACAATCTCAAATTTAAAATATGTTTTGAATTGTTTAACACCTTTTTTTGGTGACTACATGATTCCATATGTGTTATTTCATTGTGCTAATGTATTCACTAATGTTATACAATATAGAAAATAGTAAACAAAAAATAAAGGCAAACGCTTGAATGAGTAGGTGTGTCCAAACTTTTGACTGGTGCTGTTTATTATATTCATTATTTGAAGAGGAGGATTGAGAAGTTTTGAATCCTAAACAACCTGCATAGACATTGTTTGATGTACCAGTAGACCAACATGTAATGCTTTCAGAAAGTATTCCCATTGAATTATTCCACGTTCTGTTGTTTTAAAGCCTGAATTCAAAATGAATTAATTAAACACATATTTTCTCACCCAGCTACACACCATGCCCCATAACTACAAGGTGAAAACATGTTTTAATATTGCTTTGAAAAAGTATTGCAAATTAAATATAAAAATCAAGAATCACCTATGGCAGTGTTTACAGCTGTGAGTCTCTCAAGGTAGGTCTCTCACATCTGAATTGTACACTATTTGCACATCATTATTTTAACAATTATTCAAGCTCTGTGAAGTTCTTGGTTCTTGATCATTGCTAGACAGACATTTGAAGTTTTGCCATAGATGTTCAAGCCAATTTAAGGTAAAAACTGTAACTAGGCCACTCAGGAACATTCAATGCTATATTGTTAAACCACTCCAGTGTATATTTGGCCTTGTGCTTTTAGGTAATTGTCCTGCTAAAAGGTGAATGTTTCCCATTGTCTGTTGGAAAGCAAACTGAACCAGGGTTTCCTCTAGCATTTTGCATGTGCTTAGCTGTATTCCAGTTTTTTTTTACCCCCCCCCCCCCCCCCCCCCCTCCACAATTTAAAAAGATAAATACATCCCTGTCGATAACAAGCATACCCATAACATGAGGCAGCCACCACCATGCTGGAAAATATGAAGAGTGGTACTCAGTGATGGGTTTTGGATTTGACCCAAACACAATGCTTTGTATTCAGGATTTAAAGTTGATTCCTTTGCCACATTTTTTGCAGTTTTACTTTAGATCCTTACAGCAAACATGATGCATGTTTTGGAATACTTGTATTCTGTACAGGATTCCTTGTTTTCATTCAGTCATTTAGGTTAGTATTGTGGAGTAACTACAATGTTGTTGATCCATCCTGAGTTTTCTCCTATAGCAAACATTAAACTGTTTTAAAGTCATCGTTGGCATCATGGTGAAATCCCTGAGCAGTTTCCTTTCTCTTCGGCAACTGAGTTAGGAAGTACACCTATATCTCTGTGTCTCTCCTCCTCTCAGCCTCTCCTCCTCTCTGCCCTCAGCTCTCCTCTCCTGGAGAGCTAGTAATCTAGGAATTAGTTGTGGACTTGTTAGCACTCAGTGGGCTACAAACCACAGAGTGAGTGAGACTCAGATCTATCCTAATCAAAGTAACACAGTTATGGAGTGCACACAAAATTGTGCACACACATGGACACACACACACATGGACACACACACACACACACACACACACACACACACAAGCATACACACACAAACACACATACAGTATATTCAATATATTCAGTATATTGAATAGCCTACACACTCATATGCATCCATTCATTTCTTACACAGACACGTACATGGTACATATTCATGAAGACCCACAGACACGTACATGATACATATTCATGAAGACCCACAGACAAGTACATGGTACATATTCATGAAGACCCACAGACAAGTACATGATACATATTCATGAAGACCCACAGACAAGTACATGATACATATTCATGAAGACCCACAGACAAGTACATGGTACATATTCATGAAGACCCACAGACACGTACATGGTACATATTCATGAAGACCCACAGACACGTACATGGTACATATTCATGAAGACCCACAGACAAGTACATGGTACATATTCATGAAGACCCACAGACAAGTACATGATACATATTCATGAAGACCCACAGACAAGTACATGGTACATATTCATGAAGACCCACAGACACGTACATGGTACATATTCATGAAGACCCACAGACAAGTACATGATACATATTCATGAAGACCCACAGACAAGTACATGGTACATATTCATGAAGACCCACAGACAAGTACATGATACATATTCATGAAGACCCACAGACACGTACATGGTACATATTCATGAAGACCCACAGACAAGTACATGATACATATTCATGAAGACCCACAGACACGTACATGGTACATATTCATGAAGACCCACAGACAAGTACATGATACATATTCATGAAGACCCACAGACACGTACATGATACATATTCATGAAGACCCACAGCAAACCATCACTTCCTCTCTTCTTCCCCTGAGATGTTGGGAGGCATGTTCACATGTACTCAGCTCCACCACAACACATCATCATCATCATCATCATCATCATCATCATCATCACCAGGGACTAGTAATGGAAGAAACTAAGTTTACTCTGATCAATAAATAATTTTGTTTTCCTCTTTCAGTACATGTTATGAAGTCAGTGAAGAGCTGGTTGGACGGGTGCAGCATCTGTTGATATGAAATGTCTTTAAATGAAAGGCTGGGTGTTATACTGTGGGTGCGGTCGAGGGTCCTGACACGGCGTTCCGTATTAGTAGACGACTGATTAGAGTTGGAGCGGTTCTCCTCCTTTAGATCTCTGCGTGTGATGTCACAGGGAGGTGTTTGAGCCGTGGCAGAGTGACTGTACACCCAGGAACAGATGGTTTCACAGGATTTCTGCTCAACGATTGCTCTTAAACACTGTCTGTGTCCAAAATGGCACCTTGTTGCCTTTATAGGGCGTTACTTTTGACCAGGGCTCATAGGACTCTGGTATAAAGTAGTGCACTACACTACATAGGGAGTGAAGTACAATTTGGGATGCATACAATATCTGGCCACTCATGTGAGCCTGACATGTTTTATGGGCTAATTATCAGAGCGAAACGAGAGAGACAGATCTAAATTAAGCGTTGGTTATGAAACAGAGAGAGTAGGGAGAAGGGGAGCTCACTCAGTCAGTGTGTGGTGCGTGATGTATGTACTGTACCTACTGTGGGTTTGTACTAAATCATGTTGAGTTAATGAGTTTGATGGTGATGGACGGGAGCCTGGATACTCAACTTTTTGTTTTGTTGTATTTTTTTACATTTGCTGTATTTATTCTCTCTATTGCTGTCTTAAATTCAAAATAAAAATGGCTACCAGAAAAAAAAAACAAGAATGTTAACCTTAAAGCTGCCAACATATTTTCGCATTACATTGATTACCAACTGGAGTAATTTAGACCTTTAATTAAGGAGAAACTCTTGAGTAAAAAATTTTAATTATAAATCTCATCAAAACATCATAAGGCAAACTACATTAGCACTAAAAAGACAATTTCCTATAATTCGACTGTAGTATGATTTAGTTATAAGAATCTAAGTAAATACAACTTTTGTCAACTTATGTGTAATTTTATTGACAAAAAGTGATATAATTCACTTTATAAAGTAATCTTGAAAGACATTGTCCAAAAATATGTTTATAGTTTTCTTTATGAATTTACCCCACAGCCAGTATTAGCATCGCTGTTAGGGAAACAATATTAGTGGCCCAGGAGCTATGGCAACGTGCTTCAGAAAGCCATTCAAACTACATGGTACAGCACCCAGAAAACCATAACAAGTTCCACATGTAGAATACTGCGGGAAATTCTAGGAATCCTAGTATTTCTGTCATTGTCACGCCCTGGCCTTAGTTATCTTTGTTTTCTTTATTATTTTGGTTAGGCCAGGGTGTGACATGGGTGATTTATGTGTTTTGTCTTGTCTAGGTTTTTTTTGTAGATTTATGGGGTTGTGTTCTTTTAGGTGTCTAGGTACGTCTATGGTTGCCTGGATTGGTTCTCAATCAGAGGCAGGTGTTTATCGTTGTCTCTGATTGGGAGCCATATTCTGTGGGTATTTTGTGGGTGATTGTTTCCTGTCTTTGTGTTTTCTGCACCAGTTAGGACTGTTTTGTTTTTTTTTACGTTTATTGTTCTGTAGTTAGTTCATGTGAAGTGTCTCTTATTAAAGAACCAGGAACTATAACCACGCTGCGTTTTGGTCCTCCTCACCTTCCCAGGAAGAAAGCCGTGACAATCATAGAAAATATTATTTATTGGGGGGGTATAATAAAGCACTGGTTTCTGTATTACAGTTATACAGAGTATTCATACCACTAACAGACTTGTATGTTCTGTTTTGACTGCAACTAAGCACATGTCTACCTGAGGTAACTTTGATTTTGTGCACGTCGCACCCAGGGCGATTAAATAAGGTGGTCCACCTCCGCAGGTCATCTGTCTTTCCAGATGCTCTTTACGTAGTTTCATGGGCCTATCAGAGTTCTGTATTGCAGTTCTACGAATTGTTTTGGTAGATTTTTACATGCACAGGCTGTTTTTTTTTGTACACAGTGATCAAATAAAATCTAATTTGATCGGTCACATTAGCCGATGTTATTGCGGGTGTAGCGAAAAGCTTGTAAAACATTTGTGATACAGTACTTGGTGTAGAAAACCACATGGGGGAGATACAGCAGATGATCTGTCTATATGATACAGGTCCCGCTCCACCCTCTGGTGGTATAGGTAACTTGTATTTATGTCTCCGGAGAAACTTAGATTCAAGCACAGTAATTATTCATCAAGTTACTATAGGCAGAATTCAGTGTTTTTGACTCCAAATTACAATAATTTTGAAAAGTCCGTATTGAAACACCAACCAATGATTTGGATTTGTTCAGAACAAGTTGATTGTCAAAATCATGAAAAATGGGAATACTTGAATAAACCACCTGTGGACTTTGATAAAAAATAACCCTCTGGGTTAAAATGACCCCAGTCGGTAGCTTAAGGGTTAAAACGGGTGGGGTAAATTTTCTATAGCTTAGAATATGCTGCAATTCCTTGATGGTGGCAGGGTAGCCTAATGGTTAGCGCGTTGGGCGAGAGGTGACGAGAGGTTGTTAGATCGAATCCCCAAGCTGACAAGGTAGAAATCTGTTGCACATCGTCATCTGCATCATCGATCACTCCAGTATTAATAATACATGGTAATTATTTAGCCTCTGTGGCCTATTGATTACATACATCCCTACTCTTCTAAATTTGCATACACTGTAAATAGATTTTTATTTTTGTTCTATTGTGTTATTGACTGTACGTTTGTTTATGTGTAACTCTGTGTTGTTGTTTTTGTCACACTGCTTTGCTTTATCTTGGCCAGGTCGCTGTTGTTAATGAGAACTTGTTCTCAACTGGCCTACCTGGTTAAATAAAGGTAAAATAAATTAAATTAAAAACATAATGACCAGTATGAACAGTATGAGGTAGAACCATAATGACCAATATGAGGTAGAACCATAATGACCAGTATGAACAGGAGGAGGTAGAACCATAATGACCAGTATGAACAGTATGAGGTAGAACCATAATGACCAGAATGAGGTAGAACATCATGGTCAGTATGAGGTAAAACCATAATGACCAGTATGAGGTAGAACCATAATGACCAGTATGAGGTAGAACCATAATGACCAGTATGAGGTAGAACCATAATGACCAGTATGAGGTAGAACCATAATGACGAGTATGAGGTAGAACCATAATGACCAGTATGAGGTAGAACCATAATGACCAGTATGAGGTAGAACCATAATGACCAATGTGAGGAAGAACATAGTGAACTGTATGAGAGTCTCCTCTCTTGCCTCCCCCTCTCAACAAGTTTTAAGCACACAGCGACCAAGATGTTCCCCTCTTACCCTCAGCTCTGCAAGCAAGCTTGTTTTTCTACCCCCGAACAACGCAGTTAACCCACTGTTCCTAGGCCGTCATTGTAAATAAGAATGTGTTCTTAACTGACTTCCCTAGTTAGATAAAGGTAAAATTAATGCATGGAAGTCATTGCAGGCTGTGCTTTGTCAACCCCCAGTGCACAGTTTTCAATGGGAATGACAGCAAGTCTGTGAAAAAAAAAGTGAACTATTCCCAAGCTATGCAGAGGAACATGTTAAAATAACACTAACAACTCCGAGGAAGTTGTGTGCTAGCGTAGCACCTCCGTTTATAACATGGAGGACAAAGGAGCACATCAAATGCTGTTTGAGAGTCATCCTTAGTAACTGTCCATGACACATACGGTAAACTGTCTGTTCAGAGCCAAGACTGAATGAGCAGAACGTTCCCTGATGGGTTTAGAACTCAAATCAGTGCTTCTACCCCCCCCCCCCCCCCCAATGTGCTGTATGTGGATGAGTTTCTCAACATACCTTCATCATTAAGAGGTCATGATAATATAGTTTCTGTCACGTTCTGACCGTAGTTCTGTTATTTTATTATTTGTTTTAGTATTGGTCAGGGCGTGAGTTTGGGTGGGCAGTCTGTGTTTGTTTTTCTATGTTGTTTTTTGTGTTCGGCCTAGTATGGTTCTCAATCAGAGGCAGGTGCCGTTAGTTGTCTCTGATTGAGTATCATACTTAGGTAGCCTGGGTTTCACTTTTGGTTTGTGGGTGTTTGTTTCTGTGTGAGTGTTTGGGCCACACGGTACTGTTTCGGTTTGGTAAATTCATGTCATCATTTATTGTTTTGATTCAGTGTTCAGTGCTTTCATTAACTAAAATCATCATGAACACTTACCACGCTGCGCTTTGGTCCGATCCTTACTCCTCCTCAGAAGAGGAGGACGAGATCCGTTACAGTTTCTATAAAAATAGAAAGAAGGAGAAAAAGAGTGTAAAATGAATGTGCCATGTATGGCAGTAATGATAGCTGTTCCCTTGGAGACAGTAGTGCTAGCTGTTCCCTTGGAGACAGTAGTACTAGCTGTTCCATTGGAGACAGTAGTACTAGATGTTCCCTTGGAGACAGTAGTACTAGCTGTTCCCTTGGAGACAGTAGTGCTAGCTGTTCCCTTGGAGACAGTAGTACTAGCTGTTCCCTTGGAGACAGTAGTACTAGCTGTTCCCTTGGAGACAGTAGTGCTAGCTGTTCCCTTGGAGACAGTAGTACTAGCTGTTCCCTTGGAGACAGTAGTACTAGCTGTTCCCTTGGAGACAGTAATACTAGATGTTCCCTTGGAGACAGTAGTACTAGATGTTCCCTTGGAGACAGTAGTACTAGATGTTCCCTTGGAGACGGTAGTACTAGCTGTTCCCTTGGAGACAGTAGTACTAGATGTTCCCTTGGAGACAGTAGTACTAGCTGTTCCCTTGGAGACAGTAGTACTAGCTGTTCCCTTGGAGACAGTAGTACTAGCTGTTCCCTTGGAGACAGTAGTACTAGATGTTCCCTTGGAGACAGTAGTACTAGATGTTCCCTTGGAGACAGTAGTACTAGATGTTCCCTTGGAGACAGTTGTACTAGATGTTCCCTTGGAGACAGTAGTACTAGCTGTTCCCTTGGAGACAGTATTACTAGCTGTTCCCTTGGAGACAGTCGTACTAGCCGTTCCCTTGGAGACGGTAGTGCTAGCCGTTCCCTTGGAGACAGTAGTGCTAGCTGTTCCCTTGGAGACAGTAGTAGTAGCTGTTCCCTTGGAGACAGTAGTGCTAGCTGTTCCCTTGGAGACAGTAGTACTAGATGTTCCCTTGGAGACAGTATTACTAGCTGTTCCCTTGGAGACAGTAGTACTAGATGTTCCCTTGGAGACAGTAGTACTAGATGTTCCCTTGGAGACAGTAGTGCTAGCTCTTCCCTTGGAGACAGTAGTGCTAGCTGTTCCCTTGGAGACAGTAGTGCTAGCTGTTCCCTTGGAGACAGTAGTGCTAGCTGTTCCCTTGGAGACAGTAGTGCTAGCTCTTCCCTTGGAGACAGTAGTGCTAGCTGTTCCCTTGGAGACAGTAGTGCTAGCTGTTCCCTTGGAGACAGTAGTGCTAGCTGTTCCCTTGGAGACAGTAGTGCTATCTGTTCCCTTGGAGACAGTAGTACTAGCTGTTCCCTTGGAGACAGTAGTGCTAGCTGTTCCCTTGGAGACAGTAGTGCTAGCTGTTCCCTTGGAGACAGTAGTGCTAGCTGTTCCCTTGGAGACAGTAGTGCTAGCTGTTCCCTTGGAGACAGTAGAACTAGCTGTTCCCTTGGAGACAGTAGTACTAGATGTTCCCTTGGAGACAGTAGTACTAGATGTTCCCTTGGAGACAGTAGTACTAGCTGTTCCCTTGGAGACAGTAGTACTAGCTGTTCCCTTGGAGACAGTCATACTAGCCGTTCCCTTGGAGATGGTAGTACTAGCCGTTCCCTTGGAGACAGTATTGCTAGCTGTTCCCTTGGAGACAGTAGTGCTAGCTGTTCTCTTGGAGAAAGTAGATCTAGCTGTTCCCTTGGAGACGGTAGTACTAGCCGTTCCCTTGGAGACAGTAGTGCTAGCTGTTCCCTTGGAGACAGTAGTAGTAGCTGTTCCCTTGGAGACAGTAGTGCTAGCTGTTCCCTTGGAGACAGTAGTGATATCTGTTCCCTTGGAGACAGTAGTACTAGCTGTTCCCTTGGAGACAGTAGTGCTAGCTGTTCCCTTGGAGACAGTAGTGCTAGCTGTTCCCTTGGAGACAGTAGTGCTAGCTGTTCCCTTGGAGACAGTAGTACTAGCTGTTCCCTTGGAGACAGTAGTACTAGCTGTTCCCTTGGAGACAGTAATACTAGATGTTCCCTTGGAGACAGTAGTACTAGATGTTCCCTTGGAGACAGTAGTACTAGATGTTCCCTTGGAGACGGTAGTACTAGCTGTTCCCTTGGAGACAGTAGTACTAGATGTTCCCTTGGAGACAGTAGTACTAGCTGTTCCCTTGGAGACAGTAGTACTAGCTGTTCCCTTGGAGACAGTAGTACTAGCTGTTCCCTTGGAGACAGTAGTACTAGATGTTCCCTTGGAGACAGTAGTACTAGATGTTCCCTTGGAGACAGTAGTACTAGATGTTCCCTTGGAGACAGTTGTACTAGATGTTCCCTTGGAGACAGTAGTGCTAGCTGTTCCCTTGGAGACAGTATTACTAGCTGTTCCCTTGGAGACAGTCGTACTAGCCGTTCCCTTGGAGACGGTAGTGCTAGCCGTTCCCTTGGAGACAGTAGTGCTAGCTGTTCCCTTGGAGACAGTAGTAGTAGCTGTTCCCTTGGAGACAGTAGTGCTAGCTGTTCCCTTGGAGACAGTAGTACTAGATGTTCCCTTGGAGACAGTATTACTAGCTGTTCCCTTGGAGACAGTAGTACTAGATGTTCCCTTGGAGACAGTAGTACTAGATGTTCCCTTGGAGACAGTAGTGCTAGCTCTTCCCTTGGAGACAGTAGTGCTAGCTGTTCCCTTGGAGACAGTAGTGCTAGCTGTTCCCTTGGAGACAGTAGTGCTAGCTGTTCCCTTGGAGACAGTAGTGCTAGCTCTTCCCTTGGAGACAGTAGTGCTAGCTGTTCCCTTGGAGACAGTAGTGCTAGCTGTTCCCTTGGAGACAGTAGTGCTAGCTGTTCCCTTGGAGACAGTAGTGCTATCTGTTCCCTTGGAGACAGTAGTACTAGCTGTTCCCTTGGAGACAGTAGTGCTAGCTGTTCCCTTGGAGACAGTAGTGCTAGCTGTTCCCTTGGAGACAGTAGTGCTAGCTGTTCCCTTGGAGACAGTAGTGCTAGCTGTTCCCTTGGAGACAGTAGAACTAGCTGTTCCCTTGGAGACAGTAGTACTAGATGTTCCCTTGGAGACAGTAGTACTAGATGTTCCCTTGGAGACAGTAGTACTAGCTGTTCCCTTGGAGACAGTAGTACTAGCTGTTCCCTTGGAGACAGTCATACTAGCCGTTCCCTTGGAGATGGTAGTACTAGCCGTTCCCTTGGAGACAGTATTGCTAGCTGTTCCCTTGGAGACAGTAGTGCTAGCTGTTCTCTTGGAGAAAGTAGATCTAGCTGTTCCCTTGGAGACGGTAGTACTAGCCGTTCCCTTGGAGACAGTAGTGCTAGCTGTTCCCTTGGAGACAGTAGTAGTAGCTGTTCCCTTGGAGACAGTAGTGCTAGCTGTTCCCTTGGAGACAGTAGTGATATCTGTTCCCTTGGAGACAGTAGTACTAGCTGTTCCCTTGGAGACAGTAGTGCTAGCTGTTCCCTTGGAGACAGTAGTGCTAGCTGTTCCCTTGGAGACAGTAGAACTAGCTGTTCCCTTGGAGACAGTAGTACTAGCTGTTCTCTTGGAGAAAGTAGATCTAGCTGTTCCCTTGGAGACAGTAGTACTAGCTGTTCCCTTGGAGAAAGTAGATCTATCTGTTCCCTTGGAGACAGTAGTACTAGCTGTTCCCTTGGAGACAGTAGTACTAGCTGTTCCCTTGGAGACAGTAGTACTAGCTGTTCCCTTGGAGAACGTAGATCTAGCTGTTCCCTTGCCCCCCTCAACACAAAGATAACTTCATCTAATCCCCTCCCCTGTCTGTGATCTCTTAATGACAACGAAACAGGCCTGAAGGAATTTAAGCAATTGTATTAATATACTTTTTCTCCTTGGACGATTTACTTTGCTATTAGAGAGTCATTCATAACTTTGCAAAGGATTTAACACAACCCGCTCTGTGTGTGTTTGTGTGTGTCTGTGTTTCTGTGTGTAGGGGGGATGCGTTCCTACATTTCTGTCTGTCTGTCTGTCTGTCTGTCTGTCTGTCTGAGTGTGTATTTGCATATGTATTTGCTTGTGTATTTGCTTATGTTCATGCGCTGGTATATATCTTACATGTGAATCTGTCTGTTTCTGTCTGTTTGGTCATCCATTTTGTACTACAGTAGATCAATCTGAACACTCCATAGTACAGGCCATGCAGTTTTATGCCAGGTAACAGGACACAGAGCCAGGAAGGACTATGACTGGAGAAGCAAGAGAAAGGACATTAGAGCAGAAATACTCCTCCGTCAAAGTTAAAGCACTGTGGTTCAGTGTAGCCTGTAAAGCAGTTCATTTCAGGAAGATGAGGTTCTGTAGTGGCAGCTGGAACATTTGTGATTAAACTCAGACCATTCCCTCCAGCACTGTCAGCGATGGTGTCTGCACTCTGAGACTGTGTGTGTGTGTGTGTGTGTGTGTGTGTGTGTGTGTGTGTGTGTGTGTGTGTGTGTGTGTGTGTGTGTGTGTGTGTGTGTGTGTGTGTGTGTGTGTGTGTGTGTGTGTGTGTGTGTCTGTCTGCGTCTGTGTCTGTGTGTGTCTGTGTGTAAGGGGTGGGCCGGGTGTCGTGAACTGAAAATAGCTGCCTGAACATGAAGACAAATGGGCTGCAATAGGAACAGGCTGGCAGGCCCGGTGACTGCTGGGTCCGCTCGATAAGAAGAGAGATGAGGAGACGCTGCTCAATAACGCAGCAAGCCCCTGCCAGGCCACAACTAGACCACTGGGAGAAGGAGATGGAGGGGAGGGAGGGAGGGAGGGGTAGGAGATGGAGGGGAGGGAGGGGGTTCGGGGTAGGAGAGGGAGGGGTAGGGGAAGGAGGGGTAGGAGAGGGAGGGGTAGGAGATGGAGGGGAGGGAGGGAGGGGTAGGAGAGGGAGGGAGGGAGGGAGTGGTAGGAGAGGGAGGGAGGGAGGGTTAGGAGAGGGAAGGAGGGAGGGAGGGAGGGGTAGGAGAGGGAGGGAGGGTTAGGAGAGGGAAGGAGGGAGGGAGGGAGGGGTAGGAGAGGGAGGGAGGGTTAGGAGAGGGAAGGAGGGAGGGAGGGAGGGGTAGGAGAGGGAGGGAGGGGTAGGAGAGGGAGGGAGGGAGGGGTAGGAGAGTGAGGGGTAGGAAAGGGAGGGAGGGAGGGAGTGGTAGGAGAGGGAGGGAGGGAGGGAGGGAGGGAGGGAGGGAGGGAGGGAGGGAGGGAGGGAGGGAGGGAGGGAGGGAGGGAGGGGTAGGAGAGGGAGGGAGGGAGGGGTAGGAGAGTGAGGGGTAGGAAAGGGAGGGAGGGAGGGAGTGGTAGGAGAGGGAGGGAGGGAGGGAGGGAGGGAGGGAGGGAGGGAGGGAGGGAGGGAGGGAGAGGGCGGTACGCAGGTGCATAAACGAAAAGAGAGCGAGAGGAGGCAGACATAACATAAGAGAGAGAGAGAGAGAGAGGTAAAAGCTTTACCCAGTCTTTATATCACCAGCCTTCTCCAATAACAGGCCTCCTGTTAAAACGCGGGCCCATGACATATTAGGCTTTAATACTTTCATTTCACATCTATATGATAACCTGGGAGAAAGATATTGATGTGGTTATAATAACGAAGAGCAGAATGACAGGCCAAACATCAGGGTAGCTCAATATTTCCTCCCCGAGCTGTCATGAAGTGCTTGGTGTTTTTTGGCTTGTTTAGGCCAGTAAACTTGTTTATTGAATTACGATGTAAGTATAACAGGTTTTTTTTCCCCCCATGATGTCTTGTCAGAGGGAGAACGTGGTGTGAGAAATAAAGGATTCCTGGAGTGGAAATAGCTATCTAGCGAGCTAGCCTAGTGCTTAGGGCCCAAGTAAAGATTTAAGTTTGGCCCCGGATGGCCAGGTGTAATTAGGGTTCAGTCTGAGCCTATCTAACATACTGTCCTTTATAGTCACTATAAGGGCTTTCCATTGAGCTGAGAGAGCCTGGCTGTGACTGGGCTGAGCCTGGCTGTGACTGGGCTGAACCTGGCTGTGACTGGGCTGAACCTTGCTGTGACTGGGCTGAACCTGGCTGTGACTGGGTTGAACCTGGCTGTGACTGGGCTGAACCTGGCTGTGACTGGGTTGAGCCTGGCTGTGACTGGGCTGAACCTGGCTGTGACTGGGCTGAACCTGGCTGTGACTGGGTTGAACCTGGCTGTGACTGGGCTGAACCTGGCTGTGACTGGGCTGAACCTGGCTGTGACTGGGCTGTCAGAACCCTATGCTTTATAATGCTGGGCACTGTCAGATGACACCAGGCCAGGCTGATGCACTGGACACACACACACACACACACACACACACACACACACACACACACACACACACACACTCACACACACACACTGGGGAAAGACTTGGGATAGGGAGGGAAGGAGATCTGTTCTCTAAATGAGCAATTTTGGAGACATTTGTGAGGCACTGTCAAGTATTGTCAGCATCATAATGACCAGTATGAGGTAGAAACATTGCACATCAGCTGTCATAGCAGCTTACTGATTACTGTACCTGTACACAGTCCATCTGTAAATAGCCCACCCAACAACCTCATCCCCATATTATTACTTACCCACTTGCTGTTTTGCACCCCAGTATCTCTACTTGCACATCATCATCTGCATCATCGATCACTCCAGTATTAATGCTAAATTGTAATTATTTAGCCTCTATGGCCTATTTATTGCCTTACATCCCTACTCTTCTAAATTTGCCCACACTGTAAATACATATATTTTTTTCTATTGTGTTATTGACTGTACGCTTGTTTATGTGTAACTCTGTGTTGTTGTTTTTGACGCACTGCTTTGCTTTATCTTGACCAGGTCGCTGTTATAAATGAGAACTTGTTCTCAACTGGTCAACCTGGCAAAAAAAAAGGTGAAATAAATTAAATTTTAAAAAATCCAGTAGGAGGTAGCACCACAATGACCAGTATGAGGTAGAACCATAATGACCAGTACGAGGTAGCACCACAATTACCAGTATGAGGTAGATCCACAATGACCAGTATGAGGTAGAACCATAATAACCAGTATGAACAGTTTGAGGTAGAACCATAATGACCAGTATGAGGTAGAACCATAATGACCAGTATGAACAGTATGAGGTAGAACCACAATGACCAGTATGAGGTAGCACCATAATGACCAGTATGAGGTAGAACCATAATGACCAGTATGAGGTAGAACCATAATGACCATTATGAGGTATACCCATAATGACCAGTATGAGGTAGAACCATAATGACCATTATGAGGCAGAACCATAATGACCAGTGTGAACAGTTTGAGGTAGAACCATAATGACCAGTATGAGGTAGAACCACAATGACCAGTATGAGGTAGAACCATAATGACCATTATGAGGTAGACCCATAATGACCAGTATGAGGTAGAACCATAATGACCATTATGAGGCAGAACCATAATGACCAGTGAGAACAGTTTGAGGTAGAACCATAATGACCAGTATGAGGTTGAACCATAATGACCAGTATGAGGTAGAACCACAATGACCAGTATGAGGTAGCACCATAATGACCAGTATGAGGTAGACCCATAATGACCAGTATGAACAGTTTGAAGGTTGAACCATAATGACCAGTATGAGGTAGCACCATAATGACCATTATGAGGCAGAACCATAATGACCAGTGTGAACAGTTTGAGGTAGAACCATAATGAACAGTATGAGGATGAACAATAATGACCAGTATGAGGTAGAACCGTAATGACCAGTATGAGGTATAACCAAAATGACCAGTATGAACAGGATGAGGTAGGACCATAATGACCATAATGACCAGTATGAGGTAGCACCATAATGACCAGTATGAGATAGCACCATAATGACCAGTATGAGGTATAACCATAATGACCATTATGAGGTATAACCATAATGACCAGTATGAGGTATAACCAAAATGACCATTATGAGGTAGAACCATAATGACCATTATGAGGTATAACCATAATGACCAGTATGAGGTAGAACCATAATGACCAGTATGAGGTAGAACCATAATGACCAGTATGAGGTAGAACCATAATGACCAGTATGAGGTAGAACATCATGACCAGTATGAGGTAGAACATCATGACCAGTATGAGGTAGAACATAATGACCAGTATGGACAGTATGAGGTACCACCATAATGACCAGTATGTGGTAGAACCATAATGACCAGTATGAGGTAGAGCCATGATGACCAGTATGAGGTAGAACCATAATGACCAGTGTGAGGTAGAGCCATAATGACCATTATGAGGTAGAACCATAATGACCCGTATGAACAGTTTGAGGTAGAACCATAATGAGCAGTATGAGGTAGAACCATAATGACCAGTATGAGGTAGAAAATAATGACCAGTATGAACAGTATGAGGTAGAACCATAATGACCAGTATGAGGTATAACCAAAATGACCAGTATGAGGTATAACCAAAATGACCGGTATGAACAGGATGAGGTAGGACCATAATGACCATAATGACCAGTATGAGGTAGAACCATAATGACCAGAATGAGGTAGCACCATAATGACCAGTATGAGGTAGCATCGATATGACCAGTATGAGGTAGAACCATAATGACCATTATGAGGTTTGCCCATAATGACCAGTATGAACAGTTTGAGGTAGAACCATAATGACCAGTATGAGGTAGAACCAAAATGACCAGTATGAGGTAGAACCATAATGACCAGTATGAAGTAGCACCAAAATGACCAGTATGAGGAAGAACCATAATCACCAGTATGAACATTTTTAGGTAGAACCATAATGAACAGTATGAGGATGAACAATAATGAGCAGTATGAGGTAGAACCATAATGACCAGTATGAGGTAGAACCAAAATGACCAGTATGAGGTAGAACCATAATGACCAGTATGAAGTAGCACCAAAATGACCAGTATGAGGAAGAACCATAATCACCAGTATGAACATTTTTAGGTAGAACCATAATGAACAGTATGAGGATGAACAATAATGAGCAGTATGAGGTAGAACCATAATGACCAGTATGAGGTAGAACCATAATGACCTGTATGAGGTAGAACCATAATGACCATTGTGAGGTAGAACCATAATGACCAGTATGAACAGGATGAGGTAGAACATAATGACCAGTATGAACAGTATGAGGTAGAACCATAATGACCAGTATGAACAGGATGAGGTAGAACCATATTGACCAGTATGAACAGGATGAGGTAGAACCATAATGACCAGTATGAACAGTATGAGGTAGAACCATAATGACCAGTATGAGGTATTACCATAAAGACCAGTATTAGGTAGCATTGTAATGACCAGTATGAGGTAGAACCATAATGACCAGTATGAACAGTATGAGGTTCCACCATTATGACCAGTATGAGGTAGACCCATAATGACCAGTACGAGGTACAACCATAATGACCAGTATGAGGTAGCACTATAATGACCTATATGAGACATTCTCCTCTCTTGCCTCCCCCTCTCAATGAGTTTTAAACACACAGCGACCAAGATGATCCGCTGTTACCTTCAGCTCTACCAATAAGCTTAAACACACAGCGACTGCAATGATTCGCTGTTACCCTCAGCTCTACCAATAAGCTTTAAACACACAGCGTCCACAATGATCTGCTGTTAACCTCAGCTCTGCTAACAAGCTTTAAACACACAGCGTCCACAATGATCTGCTGTTACCCTCAGCTCTGCTAATAAGCTTTAAACACACAGCGACTGCGATGATTCGCTGTTACCCTCAGCTCTACCAATAAGCTTAAACACAGAGCGACCGCGATGATTCGCTGTTAACCTCTGCTCAACCAATAAGCTTTAAACACACAGCGACCGCGATGATTCGCTGTTACCCTCTGCTCTACCAATAAGCTTTAAACACACAGCGTCCACAATGATCTGCTGTTAGCCACAGCCCGACCTTCACACTGCTCCTGCAAGGTAGATTGACACCAGGTCTAGAGAGAAAAACACAACCGAGGGTAGGGAGATATAGTAACAGATATGGTCGATAGAGAGACGTATTGGATAAAAAATGTTCAGTGATATTTCCTTGAAAAAAGGGCTTTAGCTGAAGTGCCATTTTCCCTATTAAAGGGCTTAGCCTAAGTGACATTTCCTCGAATAAAGTGCTTAGCTGAAGTGGCAATTCCTCTCATAAAGGGCTTAACTGAAGTGACATTTCCTCTCATAAAGGGCTTAGCTGAAGTGACATTTCCTCTCATAAAGGGCTTAACTGAAGTGACATTTCCTCGATTAAAGGGCTTGACTGAAGTGACATTTCCTCGAATAAAGGGCTTAGCCGAAGTGGCATTTCCTCAAAAAATATGGTTTGGCTGAAGCGGTCAGTGTTGTTGTCTTCAGATTCCCGAAGTAACGGACAGGGCCGAAGGCGTCCAAAATGGCACCATATTTTTCACTACCTTTGACCAGAGCCCTATGGGCCATGATCTAAAGTAGTACACTAAACAGGGAATAGGGTGTCGTGTGGGACAATTAGCACAAATGGAACACAAGTTAATTAGGAAAATGTCATGTGTTCTTCTCACAGCCAGCAGACAACAGACTGGCCCACCTACAGAGAAATGTATTACCAGCCCATCAAACAAGTGACCTCATTAATTTCTGCTGACGTCTCCCGTCGGCTCTAGGTCGGCTGCGGACGGATGGTATCTGGGATTTTCTATTGTTTTTCTCACAAGGTACACAGAAAAACTTTTAGGAGGACTTGATGTTCCTTCTGTCCGGGGGTTATTTTCTACGCGCCCTTCGTTTTTCCTCCCAACTTTACTTTCACACTGGCATGACTGGAATGACTCATTGTCTGATGCTCTTCTTTTCCGTAAATAAACCAAGTATTTGGGAAATATAATGACACTATGATGTCATGATGACTTACTGAAGCACTGTCTTCTTCTCACTGACCTTTTAAGCAACTTGAGATTAATGTTATTTTTTATTTTTATTTTAGTATTTTGGTCTCAACACAGAAATACCCATAACACTCTGTCTGGGAAGATCACACGGAAAATTAAGAGTGAGAAATACATAAACACCTTTGTCTGGGATCCTCACGACATTTAACGTCATAGCAACCTCATTTAACGTCATAGCAACCTCATTTAACGTCATAGCAACCTCATTTAACGTCATAGCAACCTCATGAGAAAAAACTAAAAATCAATTTCCTTTCCCCTGGGTGGGCTGTAAAGGTTAGACCAAACATGAGCCACCTTTTAAAGGAATAGTGAGAGATTTTGTCAGCTTAGCCCTTTTTCTACTAGCATGCTAGCTGTGCCTTTAGACTTCCAGTCATCAGAGGGGTTGGGTTAAATGCGGAAGACACATTTCAGTTGTGCAACTGACTAGGTTGCCTTTTTACTTCCCGTTTTAACGCTAGTTAGCAATGGCTCACAAAACTACCTTCAACTTCCTTTAAAATGCACGCAGAGACATACAAATGGCATCCATGATTTCATCTGACTCTGGGTGAAGTAGACTAGAAAACATCTCACCATCCCTTTAATTTCATATAGTCTTTGACTGGCGGAGGGCTTTAATACAGTAGGTTGTGTGAATGGATGAAATCTGAGCAGCTTGCTCAAAGACAGGGGCTTAAGGAGTCATTGAGGTGTAAACTCACCTATCATCTACTCTGCGTGTACAGCAAAGAGTTTATAAAGTGTCTCTTTTGTCCACTAGCCTGCTCAACGCCAATTGAAAGAAGGCTAAGCTGCTGTGGAAATTAGTAATGCAATTCAATATGGATTCTGCTGCCTCCCCTTTCTTGATGTCTGACCAGGGACAATAAACACATCTGCAGGTTTCATCTCCTGCCTTAATGTGTTAGTCATTACTGGTGTGGCTTTCATCTGCTGGTTTGGGGGATTTTTCTGGCAGCCGCAGCTTCGTTGTTAATGGACTGTTCACAGGCTTGTTCCCAGATGCCTCCCCCATCCTCTAACCCTGTCCAGCATCCAGCATGCAACTGTCTCTCTGTCCACTCTGATGTCACACCATGATAATTATCAAGAGAGAGAGGGAGAGACAGAGAGGGGGGGGGAGAGAGAGAGAGAGAGAGAGAGAGAGAGGGAGAGAGAGAGAGAGAGAGAGAGAGAGAGGCAGGCAGAGAGACAGGCAGGCAGAGACAGAAGGGGGGGGGGGGGGGGGAGAGAGAGAGACAGGCACAGGGAAAAACAGGGAGAAAGTCTTTGGATCTACTTAATTCAATGTGAAAGTAGTTACACCTGATGGAAACAGGTCAGTTTTTATTATTTTTGCCCAAAATTATTAATACAAATCTACGTAATGGAATTGTCCTATTGAAACACAATTACAAATTATTTGCAACCCATTGGTTCCTGCATGAACGCCCCTCCCTTAAGCACCCCATTGGTTCCTGCTGAATTCTCCGTCCCGCCTCCGAGCACAACGTCTTCATGCTTGTGTGACACTTTTGATTGGTTCCTGCCTGAACGCTCCCCCCCCCCCCCTCCCCAAGTACCCCATTGGTTCCAGCTGATTGCTCCATTGTCCCCCCTTGTGGGTCAAAAGGGAAATAAAAGTAGCAAGGAGGACACCTACCAGAGTAGCGGGAGCGACACCAGTAAACAGTGTTTACTAGCAAGCTAGCACACAGTGCCACTAATTAGCAAGCCAGCTAGTTAGCTAGCACATGGTGTTGCCCTAGCCTCCCGTCAATCCCACCTCCCGAACATCGGCCCTCATTGTTGTTAAACAGAACTGCGGGACTGTGCCAGACATGCAGGTGGCAAAGGACACTGTCTACCGGTCTCTCCCATCTCCCGCTAGCACAGTAGCAGGTGGGAGCCTAGGGCAACACCATGTGATAGCTAACTAGCTAGCTTGCTAATTAGTGACACTGTGTGCTAGCTTGCTAGTTAGTTGTTTAGCACACGGTGTCATCCCCTGTCTCCCACCTGCTGTGTACCGGAGAAAACCATGGCCGGCAGGCGGGGTCGGAGGTCATCCCCACCTCCTGCTAGCACAGCAGACAGGAGGCTAGGGTTAATATGCGAGCCATATGCCATATGCGAGCTAGGTTGATAGTTACCAACACCATGTGCTAGCCAGCTTGCTAGTTAGTTAGCACAAGGTGTCGCCCACGTCTGCTGTGTGCTAGCTGGCTAGCTGGCTAAGCTAGGACTAGCTGGCTAAGCTATCACACAGTTTCCTTTGCTCCCACCTGCCCTCACTGTCGTTAACATAACTGTGGGAAAAGTGCACAACAGGTGGTGGCGAAGGACACTGTCTACCGGTGTACGGCTAGCTAGCTACCGTTGTCGCTCCCGCCCCTTCTCCTCACCCACTGTACTGGAGCGCCTTTCCTAATTTAACAACTGACCAATAGAAAGCAGGGTTCTTACAGATGCAAGAAGCCCTGAATGGGGGGGGGGGGGGGGGGGGGGGGGACAATTGTAGGCAGCAATTGCCCCCTTCTCCCCAAAAAAAGACTTTGAACAAACAAAAATTGGGCAGTTAATTTCTATATGAATGAATTTGGTGCATGTCAAGTTCCAACGAGTTAAGTAAATTAATTCAAGAGACAATTACATTCCGCAATAAAGCATTCATTTATTGTTTGTTTGTTTTTGTGCAGGGAGAGAGGAAGAGAGAGAGAGAGAGAGTGAATGAGTGACCGAGTGAGCGAGAGAGAGAGAGAATGAGTGAGAGAGAATGAGTGAGAGAGAATGAGTGAGAGAGAGAGAGAGAGAGAGAATGACTGACTGAGAGAGAGAGAGAGAGAGAGAGAGAGAGAGAGAGAGAGAGAGAGAGAGAGAGACGGAGAGACGGAGAGACAGAGAGACAGAGAGGGAGAGAATGACTGACCGAGAGAGAGAGAGAGAGAGAGAGGAGAAAACACTCCGATGTGACAGATCTAAGATATTAAGGGCCAGATGTCACCAGCAGAACTGCGTCTCTACTCTGAATAGATCTCCATATGTTTATGGAGATGGCTGATAAGTAGATTCTGTCTGTGACATTATGAGTCTTGAGGGCCGCCTTATCTCTGGTTGCTGTTTGGTTAGAAGAGTGGCCCATTATTGGGACTGATGACATCGTTTAGGAATGCAAACCTTTCAAAGGCTTTTAAAAGTCTATTGTAAGTATCATAATATCCAGTTTGTCGATCAGTGCCCTTTGGAAAGCTACATAGAGCCAGTACAGTAGAACATAGTTGTTTGATGTGAAGGTGAATTTATTAAAAGGGTTGGATTGAAAAGAGAAGTAATTTATTGATGTAAGATAATAACCAATAATGTAGATATAGATAAGGCACATTACACACACACACACACACACACACACACACACACACACACACACAGACAGACAGTATATTGTTTTGATGCAATAACAACGAGGGAGAACTCCTTACCCCGGAGATGGGAACTCCTGCCAGAGAACCAGAGTTCTAGTGAAGTTACTGATCCAGGACCTGTGTCAAATCCCAACAAAAGTCCATAAAAAGTACTCAAAAATCTGCCACCTTCATGAAATCAGAACAAATAGTAGCAGCAACAGGATCGGGTCGACCAGGTCGTGTTTAAACAGGGCTGCCCAACCCTCTTCCTGGAGATGTACCGTCCTGTGGGTTTTCAGCCCAACCCTCTTCCTGGAGATCTACCGTCCTGTGGGTTTTCAGTCCCACACTCTTCATTGAGATCTACCGTCCTGTGGGTTTTCAGTCCAACCCTCTTCCTGGAGATCTACCGTCCTGTGGGTTTTCAGTCCAACCCTCTTCCTGGAGATCTACCGTCCTGTGGGTTTTCAGTCCAACCCTCTTCCTGGAGATCCTGGAGATTTAGCACACTTGATTCTACTAATTAGCTGCTCAACAAGACCTTAACTAGATATGCTAAATTAGGGGATGGACCGAAAACCTACAGGACAGTAGATCTCCAGGAAGAGGGTTGAGCAGCCCTGATATAGATAGATCAGATGGAGGGGTTGAATGTGAGATTAAGAAACCGGTGAGACAACAAGACAACAAAGAACTTGCCGAACAAGATAAAGACAGATTGTACTGGATGTACCTTGGGTATGCTATGTCACCTCGTTCTCTTGCAGCCTTCATATCTGATAATGTCACCTCGTTCTCTTGCAGCCTTCATATCTGATAATGTCACCTAGTTCTCTTGCAGCCTTCATATCTGATAATGTCACCTCGTTCTCATGCAGCCTTCATATCTGATAATGTCACCTCGTTGTCTTGCAGCCTTCATATCTGATAATGTCACCTCGTTCTCTTGCAGCCTTCATGGCTGGTATTAGTTCCTTTCTTCTTTGACGGACTGAATCAGAGAAATCCTCATTGATGAAGATGTAGGATCCTTTATTAAGACATCTGGCTTTTTCAAGGACTGCAAGATTATCCTTGAACCCAAATAATTTCAATACAATTGGCCTGGGTCTGGTTCCATTGACACCACGATTGGCACCACCAGTGTCCCCTGGCTTCCCAAATCGGTGAGCACGTTCCAGCTCAACCTTTTGATCCAACTGTAGCTCCTCAGAAAACAACTTTTCGAAGATTGTCCTCTGATTCAGCCCATGTCTCACCTTGGCATTCCTGAACACCATCTGTGGTGATTTCATTCCGCATAGAGGAACAGTTTCTGGAAAGTGTATCCTGTGTGGTCTCCAATAAATCCACGTCTTTCTGTGTGAACTGAAGGCTTGTTTAGTCAGGTCGTCCAGACGTTTGTTGGTCGACTCCATGATCATCTGTAATGAAACAGTTAAAGTCATTTTCCTGCTGAAGTATCATTACTTTATAGAACACTTTCTGCTTCACCAAGAGTTCACCTACATGCCCAGCAGAGATGTGATCCTCGTTTTTTTTACGGAGGCATGGTGGTGTTGATTGTAGGGCAAGTCCACTATTCACTCCGTAAAATGAGACGCATCAGAAAACTCCAGAAATCCGTAGTTCTAAGCCTGAGACAAATAGAAGTGTGGCCCTAGCAACAAGGCCTAACCTCTTAGCGTGCCTGGTATCCAGCAGTAGCAGAAATGGTTGCCTAGCTTGATAACTAGCAGCTAGGCTAGCTGATTCGCCAAACCTTGTTTGAGCAAAGGATCCTGGGACATGTATCAGCGGTCCCAGCATTAATGCTAACTACGTCGCAGGATCCAGATAAACTTTTATAATGCTAACTAGGTATCTATATCTATATCGCCACACATTACAGTACATGAGCTCCTGTCTAGTAGCTCAGTTCTCAAGAATGCATGCATATTGTGCCCACAAGCCAGTATGGAAATGCATGTTAACAACCAGCAAAACGCTTATAGCATAATTTCCCCATAGCTAGAGAACAGACACACAGAGTTGGCTGGTGTCATGTTAGGCAGGTACAGGATATGTCCCAAATGGCTCCTCATTCTATATCAAGTGAAATCAAATCAAATTGTATTTGTCTGAATGCGCTGAATGCAATAGTGAAACGGTGAACAACAGTGAAATGCTTACTTACAAGCCCTTAACCAACAATGCAGTTTTAAGAAAAAAAATGTAATTATTTACTAAAACAAACTGAAGAAGAAAAAATGAATAATAATAATAAAACATTTAATAAACATTTAAAAATAACTAATTAATAATAGCACCAAAAAAATAACAGTAATGAGGCAGGGGGTACCGGTACAGAGTCAATGTGTTGGGCACAGGTTAGTCGAGGTAATTGAGGTAATATGTACATACAGTGCCTTGCGAAAGTATTCGGCCCCCTTGAACTTTGCGACCTTTTGCCACATTTCAGGCTTCAAACATAAAGATATAAAACTGTATTTTTTTTGTGAAGAATCAACAACAAGTGGGACACAATCATGAAGTGGAACGACATTTATTGGATATTTCAAACTTTTTTAACAAATCAAAAACTGAAAAATTGGGCGTGCAAAATTATTCAGCCCCTTTACTTTCAGTGCAGCAAACTCTCTCCAGAAGTTCAGTGAGGATCTCTGAATGATCCAATGTTGACCTAAATGACTAATGATGATAAATACAATCCACCTGTGTGTAATCAAGTCTCATTATAAATGCACCTGCACTGTGATAGTCTCAGAGGTCCGTTAAAAGCGCAGAGAGCATCATGAAGAACAAGGAACACACCAGGCAGGTCCGAGATACTGTTGTGAAGAAGTTTAAAGCCGGATTTGGATACAAAAAGATTTCCCAAGCTTTAAACATCCCAAGGAGCACTGTGCAAGCGATAATATTGAAATGGAAGGAGTATCAGACCACTGCAAATCTACCAAGACCTGGCCGTCCCTCTAAACTTTCAGCTCATACAAGGAGAAGACTGATCAGAGATGCAGCCAAGAGGCCCATGATCACTCTGGATGAACTGCAGAGATCTACAGCTGAGGTGGGAGACTCTGTCCATAGGACAACAATCAGTCGTATATTGCACAAATCTGGCCTTTATGGAAGAGTGGCAAGAAGAAAGCCATTTCTTAAAGATATCCATAAAAAGTGTCGTTTAAAGTTTGCCCCAAGCCACCTGGGAGACACACCAAACATGTGGAAGAAGGTGCTCTGGTCAGATGAAACCAAAATTGAACTTTTTGGCAACAACGCAAAACGTTATGTTTGGCGTAAAAGCAACACAGCTGAACACACCATCCCCACTGTCAAACATGGTGGTGGCAGCATCATGGTTTGGGCCTGCTTTTCTTCAGCAGGGACAGGGAAGATGGTTAAAATTGATGGGAAGATGGAGGGAGCCAAATACAGGACCATTCTGGAAGAAAACCTGATGGAGTCTGCAAAAGACCTGAGACTGGGACGGAGATTTGTCTTCCAACAAGACAATGATCCAAAACATAAAGCAAAATCTACAATGGAATGGTTCAAAAATAAACATATCCAGGTGTTAGAATGGCCAAGTCAAAGTCCAGACCTGAATCCAATCGAGAATCTGTGGAAAGAACTGAAAACTGCTGTTCACAAATGCTCTCCATCCAACCTCACTGAGCTCGAGCTGTTTTGCAAGGAGGAATGGGAAAAATTGTCAGTCTCTCGATGTGCAAAACTGATAGAGACATACCCCAAGCGACTTACAGCTGTAATCGCAGCAAAAGGTGGCACTAAAAAGTATTAACTTAAGGGGGCTGAATAATTTTGCACGCCCAATTTTTCAGTTTTTGATTTGTTAAAAAAGTTTGAAATATCCAATAAATGTCGTTCCACTTCATGATTGTGTCCCACTTGTTGTTGATTCTTCACAAAAAAATACAGTTTTATATCTTTATGTTTGAAGCCTGAAATGTGGCAAAAGGTCGCAAAGTTCAAGGGGGCCGAATCCTTTCGCAAGGCACTGTAGGTAGAGGTAAAGTGACTTCTGACACCATCTAGTATAGAGGCCCAAGTGATATACTGAGCCGTACGCACTACCCTCTGTAGTGCCTTGCGGTCGGAGGCCGAGCAGTTGCCATACCAGGTGGTGATGCAACCAGTCAGGATGCTCTCGATGGTGCAGCTGTAGAACTTTTTTGAGGATCTGAGGACCTATGCCAAATCGTTTCAGTCTCCTGAGAGGGAATAGGTTTGTCGTGTCCTCTTCACAACTGTCTTGCTGTGTTTGGAACATGATAGTTCATTGGAGATGTGGACACCAAGGAACTTGAAGTTCTCAACCTACTCCACTACAGCCCCATAGATGAGAATGGGGGGAGTGCTCGGCCCTCCTTTTCCTGTTGTCCACGATCATCTCCTTTGTCTTAATCAAGTTGAGGGAGAGGTTGTTATCCGGGCACCACACTGCCAGGTCTCTGACCTCCTCCCTATAAGCTGTCTCATCGTTGTCGGTTGTCAGGCCTACCACTGTTGTTGGCAAACTTAATGATGGTGTTGGAGTCATGCCTGGCCATGCAGTCGTGGGTGAACAGGGAGTACAGGAGGGGACTGAGAATGCACCCTGATAAAGCTCGTTGAGTGCGGTCTTAGTGCCATCATCGGTTTGTGGTGGTAAATAGACAGCTATGAAAAATATAGATGAAAACTCTCTTGGTAAATAATGTGTTCTACAGCTTATCATGAGAAACTCTACCTCAGGCGAGCAAAATTTTGAGACTTCCTTAAATGATTTTGTGCACCAGCTGTTATTGACAAATAGACACAGACCACCACCCCTTACCGGAGGCAGCTCTTCTACAGTGCATTTTTTGCAAGTATTCAGACCCCTTGACCTTTTTGACATTTTGTTACGCTACCGCCTTATTCTAAAAATGGATTAAATAAATGTTTTTCCTTCATCAATCTACACACAATACCCCATAATTACATCACAATACCCCATAATGACATCACAATACCCCATAATTACATCACAATACCCCATAATGACATCACAATACCCCATAATTACATCACAATACCCCATAATTACATCACAATACCCCATAATGACATCACAATACCCCATAATGACACCACAATACCCCATAATTACATCACAATACCCCATAATGACATCACAATACCCCATAATTACAAAGCAAAAACAGGTTTTTAGAAATAAGAAAATATCTGAAATGTCACATTTACGTTAGTATTCTGACCCTTTACTCAGCTCTCCGGGCGCTCTGTCTCCATCTCCTTAGCTATTATACTCGAATTCCACTGATTTCAAAACTCAGTCCTCCAGAAAGTGGAGAGCTACACTTATGTAGTTTGAAAACACAATACATTTCAAAAAAGTGTAAGACAGGCTTAACTAGGCATACCGACCAGTTCAAATAGACAAAAGTATGCTAAATGGCAGACCAATCCAAACTCATCTCTCAGCATGTCCAGCCCACTCATTATCTCAGCTAATCGTGGCTAACGCGAAGATTGCTCCCTTTGTCTTTGGGTGAAATAACTCATTTAACTTGATTTATTAACAGATGGCATACGCCTAGTTTCCTGAAACGGTCACAATTGGTTAGCAGCCCGTAAAACGTCAACCATCTCCTCAGGCACCATTATAATAAAGTGCACTACTTTGAATGATGAATAAAGGGGAATACTATGTAAACATAGTAAATATGTAAACTCATGGGGCTCATCTTGACACATCACCTGGCACCTGTTTCTCCTCTTTTGTAGGCCTGGAAAAGCACATTTCTTTACAGGCTCACCTGAACACTACCATTCATGTGCAAGAGCATTGTGTGGTGTGTGTGTGTGTGTGTGTGTGTGTGTGTGTGTGTGTGTGTGTGTGTGTGTGTGTGTGTGTAATGTATTTGTATAATATTCAGCTACTTCCTGGATCTGTTCAGCTTCTACCTGGATCCGTTCAGCATCTACCTGAATCTGTTCAGCTTCTACCTGGATCTGTTCAGCTTCTACCTGAATCTGTTCAGCTTCTACCTGGATCTGTTCAGCTTCTACCTGGATCCGTTCAGCATCTACCTGAATCTGTTCAGCTTCTACCTGGATCTGTTCAGCTTCTACCTGGATCCGTTCAGCATCTACCTGAATCTGTTCAGCTTCTGCCTGTATCTGTTCAGCTTCTACCTGGATCTGTTCAGCTTCTACCTGGATCTGTTCAGCTTCTGCCTGTATCTGTTCAGCTTCTACCTGGATCTGTTCAGCTTCTACCTGGATCTATTCAGCTACACACGCACACACTCACACACATGGACAGGCATGCACGCACACTACACACACACACACACACACGTACACACAGTCACACACACACACACACACACACACACACACACACACACACACACACACACACACACACACACCTATCTGCACAGTAAATGAACCCTTTAGCTGCTAAATGAGTCCATAATTAGATCTATCAAGCATTGTTCAAAATAACATAGTGTAGGAAGGTAATTCCATCAGCACAATGGAACACTGAAGAGCTCATCCTGACTTATCATTTTCTACATTTTCGACCGGATCTTTTCACTGAGAATATTTTTTTTAAACTTGAAGAAAGATGGAGCGGAACGAAGTTGTAGAAGAATGGTGAGATTAGGGGATGGTAAATGGTCCTATATCACAGAGAAAATCAATGTCTCAAAAATGTGGACGTGTCATTGATGGGAGTTGGTGCATCTTGAAAGAGGGAGGTGTGTGATGATGATGATGATGATGATGACGACGATGACGAAGATGATGAAAACCTCTTGACATCGCACCTGTGGTAGGGGCAAAACAAAATACGGTTGTCCTGGCAACCTCTTTAATGACTCCATCAGAGAAGTGTGGATGATGTGGTCTGATCTTCCTCTCTCTCTTTCTCTCTCTCTGGCAACCCCTTCAGAAAGCTCTGCTCCTGCTGTACTTTAAATGTGAGGAAAAAAGCAGAGCCTGAGTTTAATCCCCAATACCTTGTTCTCCTTTCACTCACATTTCCAATCAAATCAAATTGATTTGTCATGTGCGCCGAATACAACCGGCATTCATTCACCTTACCATTAAATGCTTATTTTACAAGCCATTTTTAAACAACAGAGCAGTTGAAGAAATAGAGTTAATAAAATATTGACTAAATATATAAATATATATTTTTTAATCAAACCAATCTAAAAGTAACACAATAAATTGACACTACAATAACGAGGCTATATACAGGTGGTACCGTCACTGAGTCAACGTGACGGGGTACAGGTGAGTTGAGGTAAAGTAGGATAGATAGATAACAAACAGCGAGTAGTTGCTCAGCAGTCTTATTGCTTGGGGGTAAAAGCTGGACTTGGCGCTACGGTACAGCTTGACGTGCGATTGCAGAGAGAACATTCTATGACTTGGGTGACTGGAGTCTTTGACACATTTTTTGGGCCTTCCTCTGACGCCAGGGGTCTTGGATGGCAGGAAGCTTGGCCCCGGTGATGTACTGGGTCGTACGCACTACCCTCTGTAGCGCCTTATGGTCAGATTCCGAACAGTTGCCATACCAGGAGGTGATACAATCGGTCAGGAATTATTGGAGGATCTGGGGACACATGACAAATCTTTTCAGTCTCCTGAGGGGGGAAAAGGTGTTATTGTGCCCTCTTCACAACTGTCTTGGTGTGTTTGGACCATGACAGTTTGTTTGTGATTTGGACACCAAGGAACTTGAAACTCTCGACCCTCTCCACTTCAGTCCCGACGATGTTAATGGGGGCCTGTTCAGCTCTCCTTTACTTATTGTCCACGATCAGCTCCTTTGTCTTGCTCATGTATTTGCAATGAATACATTCAGAGATTAACAAACCACTGGGCATTAGTGTAATGACATGGTTAATTGCTTGTCTCCTATGCAGTGGTTGTGCTCCTCTCTATTCGGTCCTCTTTCATGATTAAAGCGGTGCTATTCTCCCCTCTTCTTGGGGGTTAAAGTCGGGCTATTCTCTCTCTCTCTCTCTCTCTCTCTCTCAGTGAGTTTGATATGACAACCCCATGCTTAAATCAATTAAAAAACATGAATAATGGCTGTGTCCCCCTGACTGCTAGATGAACACACACTTACAGTAAATAGTCAGCAATAAGAATCAACAGTTAAATAATTTTGTGGCAGATGACTAGTCTTGCCTCAGCCTTGACTCTTGTTAAGTCAAAGCTTTTCTTCAGCCTACTGCTCTCCAGCAGTAATGACCCAGCTGAAGTGATCGATATCTCTGATCGCTGCCTTGTTCAAAGCGATACAAGGAGCATCAAGGGCCTTTCTTTTTTTTTAAAGCGGGTGAAACGATTGTTATCTAAAACAATCTGGGCCATGATCTTACAGCCAGTCAGCAGAGAAAATTAGTTCTTTTGGATTTCTGATTCCTTCTTCACCGAACGGTCCGGCTGAGGGGAAATTAAAAGATGTTTGTTCATTCAGTTTGTTAGCACTTCTTCTTACTCACTTCCCCTTTCCTTGGAGGATAGCTGTCAACCAGTGTTCACGCAATCCTCTGCCCATGTCGAGAGTTTCACACCATTGAAGAATTAATGTATTTTTATATTTGCGAATTTAAATGTATAAGAATTTAGCTGACGAGTCATTCCAGAATACACACATTTCCGTTGGCGGGATGGGGTTGTGGGATTGTAGGTTTAGAGGCAGGGTGTCCATTCTCATGTAAAATGAAAGGAACAAGGCTTCCTTAAAACCGCATGAATTATTTACAGGAAACTCAGTGAGGCTTGGCTAACGACATTCAATGAAAATCAGATGTTATGAAACACATCTGAAATAATTAACAAAAAAATGCTGACAGTGGCGTCACCGGGCGGGATATTCTAAATGGGGAATTTATATTTGAGTAAATTGAATCACTAAATTAATTACAATACTGGAATGAGGTTGTATCATGTGTTTTCTGTATAAAACATTCATTTTAGTTAATCAAATCTGGCTTAATGTAATCTGACTTTGTTACATTTACCACTAACACAATGCTCTCTCAAAACTGTTTGTATTCAAATACAAACACCTGACTTCAGCCATAAACAAAGAAGAAAATGGTCACCCAGAATCGGCGCTACTAGTGGCCGGGGACTTTAATGCAGGCAAACTTCAATCAGTTTTATCACATTTTTACCAGCACGTCACATGTGCAATCAGAGAAAAAAAATCCTAGACCACCTGTACTCCACACACAGAGATGCATACAAAGCTCTCCCCCGCCCTCCATTTGACAAATCTGACCATAATCTTATCCTCCTGATTCCTGCTGATTCCTGCAAAAACTAAAGCAGGAAGTACCAGTTACTCGCTCAATTACGGAAGTAATCAGATGACGTGCATGCTAAACTACAGGACTGTTTCTCTAGCACAGACTGGAATATGTTCCGGGATTCATCCATTGGCATTGAGGAGTACACCACCTCAGTCATCGGCTTCATCAGTAAGTGCATCGGCGACATCGTCCCCACAGTGACTCTACGTACTTATCCCAACCAGAAGCCATGGATTACAGGCAACATCCGCATCGAGCTAAAGGCTAGAGCTGTCACTTTCAAGGAGCAGGAGACTACTCCGGACGCTTATAAAAAATTCCTGCTACGCCCTCAGATGAACCATCAAACAAGCAAAGCTTCAAAACAGGACTAAGAATGAATCTTATTACACCGGCTCTGACCCTCGTCGGATGTTGCAGGGCTTGAAAACTATTACGGATAACAAAGGGAAACCCAGACGTGAGCTGCCTAGTGACGCGAGCCTACCAGATTAGATAACTGGCTTTTATGCTTGCTTCGAGGCATGCAACACTGAAGCATACTCGAGAGCACCAGCTGTTCTGGATGACTGTGTGACAATGCTCTCGGTAACCGATGAACAGGTCAAAATACACAAAGCACCTGGACCAGACGGATTACCAGGATGTGAACTCAAAACATGCACAGACCAACTGTCAAGTGTCTTCACTGACATTCCAACCTCTCCCTGACAGTATGTAATACCTACATGTTTCAAGCAGACCACCATAGTCCCAGTGCCCAAGGAAGCGAAGCTAACCTGACTAAATGATTACTGCCCCATGGAACTCACGTCGGTAGCCATGAAGTGCTTTGAAAGGCTGGTCATGGCTCACATTAACAACATCCTCCAGGACACCCTAGACCCACACCAACTCGCATAATGCCCCAACAGATCCACATAATCTCAAACCATGATCCACGCAATCTCATTCGCACTCCACACTGCCCTTTCTCACCTGGACAAAAGGATAACCTATGTGAGAATGCTGTTCATTGACTACAGCTCAGCATTCAACACCATAGTGACACGAAGCTCATTACTAAGCTAAGGACTCTGGGACTAAATACCTCCCTCTGCAACTGGATCCTGGACTTCCTGACAGGCCATCCCCAGGTAGTAATAGTAGGCAACAACACGTATGCCACGCTGACGCCTTAACACTGGGGTCCCTCAGGGGTGTGTACTTAGTCCCCTCCTGTATTCCCTGTTCACCCACGACTGTGTGGCCAAACAAGACTCCAACATCATCATTAAGAATGCTGACAACACAACAGTGGAAGGCCTGGTCACCGACAATGATGAGGCAGCCTATAAGAAGGTCAGAGAACTGGCAATGTGGTGCCAGGACAACAACCATCTCTTTCTCAATGTGAGCAAGACAAAGGAGCTGATTGTGGACTACACGAACAGGCCCCCATTAACATCGGCAGAGCTGTAGTGGAGCGGGTCGAGAGTTTCAAGTTCCTTGGTGTCCACATCACCAACAAACTATTATGGTCCAAACGTATCAAGAGTGTAGTGAAGAGGGCACAACAAAACATTTTTCCCCTCAGGAGACTGAAAATATTTGGCATGGGTCCTCAGATCCTCTAAAGGTTCTACAGCTGCACAAACGAGAGCATCCTAACCGGGTGCATCACCAACCGGTATGACAAATGCTTGGCATCTGACCGTAAGGAGTTACAGAGGGTAGTGCGTATGTCCCAGTACATCACTGGGGCCAAGCTTCCTGACATCCAGGACCTATATACTAGGCGGTGTCAGAGGAAAGCCCATAAAATTGTCAAAGACTCTATTCACCCAAGTTATAGTTTTCTCTGCTACCGCACGGCAAGTGTCACGGCACGTCAAGTCTAATACCAAAAGGCTCCTCAACAGCTTCTACCCCCAAGCCATAAGATCGCTGAACAATTAATAAAATCGCCACCGGACAATTTACATTGACCCCCCCCCCCCCCCCCCTCCCCTTTATACACTGCTGCAACTCGCTGTTTATTATCTATGCATTGACACTTCATCCCCACCTACATGTTCAGATTACCTCAAGTAGCCTGTACCCCCGCACACTGACTCTGTACCGGTGCTCCTTGTTATATAGCCTCCACATTGACTCTGTACCGTTGCTCCCTGTATATAGCCTCCACATTGACTCTGTACCGTTGCTCCCTGTATATAGCCTCCACATTGACTCTGTACCGTTGCTCCCTGTATATAGCCTCCACATTGACTCTGTACCGTTGCTCCCTGTATATAGCCTCCACATTGACTCTGTACCGGTGCTCCCTGTATATAGCCTCCACATTGACTCTGTACCGGTGCTCCCTGTATATAGCCTCCACATTGACTCTGTACCGGTACCCCCTGTATATAGCCTCCACATTGACTCTGTACCGGTACCCCCTGTATATAGCCTCCACATTGACTCTGTACCGGTACCCCCTGTATATAGTCTCCACATTGACTCTGTACCGGTACCCCCTGTATATAGCCTCCACATTGACTCTGTACCGGTACCCCCTGTATATAGCCTCCACATTGACTCTGTACCGGTACCCCCTGTATATAGCCTCCACATTGACTCTGTACCAGTACCCCCTGTATATAGCCTCCACATTGACTATGTACCGGTACCCCCTGTATATAGCCTCCACATTGACTCTGTACCGTTGCTCCCTGTATATAGCCTCCACATTGACTCTGTACCGGTACCCCCTGTATATAGCCTCCACATTGACTCTGTACCGTTGCTCCCTGTATATAGCCTCCACACTGACTCTGTACCGGTGCTCCCTGTATATAGTCTCCACATTGACTCTGTACCGTTGCTCCCTGTATATAGCCTCCACATTGACTCTGTACCGGTACCCCCTGTATATAGCCTCCACATTGACTCTGTACCGTTGCTCCCTGTATATAGCCTCCACACTGACTCTGTACCGGTGCTCCCTGTATATAGCCTCCACATTGACTCTGTACCGTTGCTCCCTGTATATAGCCTCCACACTGACTCTGTACCGGTACCCCCTGTATATAGCCTCCACATTGACTCTGTACCGTTGCTCCCTGTATATAGCCTCCACATTGACTCTGTACCGTTGCTCCCTGTATATAGCCTCCACATTGACTCTGTACCGTTGCTCCCTGTATATAGCCTCCACACTGACTCTGTACCGTTGCTCCCTGTATATAGCCTCCACATTGACTCTGTACCGTTGCTCCCTGTATATAGCCTCCACACTGACTCTGTACCGTTGCTCCCTGTATATAGCCTCCACATTGACTCTGTACCGTTGCTCCCTGTATATAGCCTCCACACTGACTCTGTACTGGTACCCCCTGTATATAGCCTCCACATTGACTCTGTACTGGTACCCCCTGTATATAGCCTCCACATTGACTCTGTACCGGTACCCCCTGTATATAGCCTCCACATTGACTCTGTACCGTTGCTCCCTGTATATAGCCTCCACATTGACTCTGTACCGTTGCTCCCTGTATATAGCCTCCACATTGACTCTGTACCGTTGCTCCCTGTATATAGCCTCCACATTGACTCTGTACCGGTACCCCCTGTATATAGCCTCCACATTAACTCTGTACCGGTGCTCCCTGTATATAGCCTCCACATTAACTCTGTACCGGTGCTCCCTGTATATAGCCTCCACATTAACTCTGTACCGGTGCTCCCTGTATATAGCCTCCACATTAACTCTGTACCGGTGCTCCCTGTATATAGCCTCCACATTGACTCTGTACAGTAACACCCTGTATATAGCCTCCACATTGACTCTGTACCGGTACCCCCTGTATATAGCCTCCACATTGACTCTGTACCGGTACCCCCTGTATATAGCCTCCACATTGACTCTGTACCGGTACCCCCTGTATATAGCCTCCACATTAACTCTGTACTGGTACCCCCTGTATATAGCCTCCACATTGACTCTGTACCGTTACCCCCTGTATATAGCCTCCACATTGACTCTGTACCGTTACCCCCTGTATATAGTCTCCACATTGACTCTGTACCAGTACCCCCTGTATATAGCCTCCACATTGACTCTGTACCGGTACCCCCTGTATATAGCCTCCACATTGACTCTGTACCGGTACTCCCTGTATATAGCCTCCACATTGACTCTGTACCGGTACCCCCTGTATATAGCCTCCACATTGACTCTGTACCGTTGCTCCCTGTATATAGCCTCCACACTGACTCTGTACCGGTACCCCCTGTATATAGCCTCCACATTGACTCTGTACCGTTGCTCCCTGTATATAGCCTCCACATTGACTCTGTACCGGTACCCCCTGTATATAGCCTCCACATTGACTCTGTACCGTTGCTCCCTGTATATAGCCTCCACATTGACTCTGTACCGGTACCCCCTGTATATAGCCTCCACATTGACTCTGTACCGTTGCTCCCTGTATATAGCCTCCACATTGACTCTGTACCGTAACACCCTGTATATAGCCTCCACATTGACTCTGTACTGTAATACCCTGTATATAGCCTCCACATTGACTCTGTACCGTTACCCCCTGTATATAGCCTCCACATTGACTCTGTACCGTTGCTCCCTGTATATAGCCTCCACATTGACTCTGTACCGTTGCTCCCTGTATATAGCCTCCACATTGACTCTGTACCGTTGCTCCCTGTATATAGCCTCCACATTGACTCTGTACCGGTGCTCCCTGTATATAGCCTCCACATTGACTCTGTACCGGTACCCCCTGTATATAGCCTCCACATTGACTCTGTACCGTTGCTCCCTGTATATAGCCTCCACATTGACTCTGTACCGGTGCTCCCTGTATATAGCCTCCACATTGACTCTGTACCGGTACCCCCTGTATATAGCCTCCACATTGACTCTGTACCGGTGCTCCCTGTATATAGCCTCCACATTGACTCTGTACCGGTACCCCCTGTATATAGCCTCCACATTGACTCTGTACCGGTACCCCCTGTATATAGCCTCCACATTGACTCTGTACCGGTACCCCCTGTATATAGCCTCCACATTGACTCTGTACCAGTACCCCCTGTATATAACCTCCACATTGACTCTGTACCGGTACCCCCTGTATATAGCCTCCACATTGACTCTGTACCGGTACCCCCTGTATATAGCCTCCACATTGACTCTGTACCGTTGCTCCCTGTATATAGCCTCCACATTGACTCTGTACCGGTACCCCCTGTATATAGCTCCACATTGACTCTGTACCGGTACCCCCTGTATATAGCCTCCACATTGACTCTGTACCGTTGCTCCCTGTATATAGCCTCCACACTGACTCTGTACCGGTACCCCCTGTATATAGCCTCCACATTGACTCTGTACCGTTGCTCCCTGTATATAGCCTCCACATTGACTCTGTACCGTAACACCCTGTATATAGCCTCCACATTGACTCTGTACCGTAACACCCTGTATATAGCCTCCACATTGACTCTGTACCGTTGCTCCCTGTATATAGCCTCCACACTGACTCTGTACCGGTACCCCCTGTATATAGCCTCCACATTGACTCTGTACCGTTGCTCCCTGTATATAGCCTCCACATTGACTCTGTACCGGTGCTCCCTGTATATAGCCTCCACATTGACTCTGTACCGGTACCCCCTGTATATAGCCTCCACATTGACTCTGTACCGGTGCTCCCTGTATATAGCCTCCACATTGACTCTGTACCGGTACCCCCTGTATATAGCCTCCACATTGACTCTGTACCGGTACCCCCTGTATATAGCCTCCACATTGACTCTGTACCGTTGCTCCCTGTATATAGCCTCCACATTGACTCTGTACCGGTACCCCCTGTATATAGCCTCCACATTGACTCTGTACCGGTACCCCCTGTATATAGCCTCCACATTGACTCTGTACCGGTGCTCCCTGTATATAGCCTCCACATTGACTCTGTACCGTTACCCCCTGTATATAGCCTCCACATTGACTCTGTACTGGTACCCCCTGTATATAGCCTCCACATTGACTCTGTACCGTTGCTCCCTGTATATAGCCTCCACATTGACTCTGTACCGGTGCTCCCTGTATATAGCCTCCACATTGACTCTGTACCGGTGCTCCCTGTATATAGCCTCCACATTGACTCTGTACCGGTGCTCCCTGTATATAGCCTCCACATTGACTCTATACCAGTACCCCCTGTATATAGCCTCCACATTGACTCTGTACCGGTACCCCCTGTATATAGCCTCCACATTGACTCTGTACCGTTACCCCCTGTATATAGCCTCCACATTGACTCTGTACCAGTACCCCCTGTATATATCCTCCACACTGACTCTGTACTGGTGGTACCCCCTGTATATAGCCTCCACATTGACTCTGTACCGGTACCCCCTGTATATAGCCTCCACATTGACTCTGTACCGTTACCCCCTGTATATAGCCTCCACATTGACTCTGTACCGGTGCTCCCTGTATATAGCCTCCACATTGACTCTGTACCGGTGCTCCCTGTATATAGCCTCCACATTGACTCTGTACCGGTGCTCCCTGTATATAGCCTCCACATTGACTCTGTACCGTTACTCCCTGTATATAGCCTCCACATTGACTCTGTACCGGTGCTCCCTGTATATAGCCTCCACATTGACTCTATACCGTA